>NC_056739.1:1117533441-1117713859 GCF_019279795.1 Protopterus annectens
TGAATACATATGAACTGTTTTTCACACCTGGGAGGGGAATGGAGATAAGCCAAGAGCAGATAGCAATTAGTGCAAGTGGAATCACACACTGAAACATGCATCTTAGAATGTATAACCTTAATGGTAGGTAAAGTTATGCCCATGTGTGCAGCTGTCAGCTTGGGATAATTGTTCTTATCAGGAGGGATGAACTTCATTGTTTGAAGATGTACAGTTTATTGCATTTGTTTTAAATTAATAGATTATGGGGGTGTTTGTTTTTGTTCAAGAGTTTTCATTAAAATAAAAGGGCTTGTAAAATGTAACATAGGTTCAAATGGAGATGGCAAGAAGCAACTGTACAAGAGATCAACATGCCAAACATTAGTAGGTGTATGTAACACAAAAGCTGGAAATAGACATTTAAAAATGCTGTTATATATAATTGGTGGGGATAGCACCTTCTTATTATAATGGCTACACTAAACATATTATTTTGGAACGTGAACAGCCTCACAGGTATAGACAAAAAGGTAAAAGTACTGAATTATATTAAGAAAAGCATACTGCAAATAGCAATGCTATAGGAGACACATTTGGAAAGAAGTGAACATGTGAATTTGATAAAGAAAGGATTTCAGGATGGATATTCAGCAGAATATCAGAGACAAAGGAAAAATGGAGTATTTATACTAATTGCTAGAAGAGCTCCAATAGTGATAGAAGAGGAAAAAATAGTAATGGTAGATTTGTGGTAGCAAGGGAGGAGGACTACACTGGCATGTATTTACATGCCACCCAAAACTGCTATTATTGACCTTAAGAAAGTTGTGGGAAAAATAATCAACTTACAGCAGGAAACATTACTTATTAGTGGGGACTGGAGCTTGATTTGCAACAGTGAGGATTTATCTGAGGGACCTAAAAGGGAAAATATAGCAAAAGGGAGTAGATTTCTGAGAAAAATTATGAAAATAGTTGGTATGAAAGATATGATATCAGTAGTAAGAACTCCAAGAGAATCTATATATTATTCCTCAAGGTACAAAAATGGGCTCTACTAGACATACATTATATTTCACAGGGGCATGTGCATTTATTTGACAGCTTCATCACACACCCAGTAACTATTTCTGATCATGCACCAATAACAACTAAGATAAAAATGCAGGGTAAGGAAATAATAATGAAACACTGGCACCTCTTTGCCTTCCCGTTAAAAAGATAGGAGTTTAAGGAATGAGTAGGGGAAATTATTCGAGAACTATTAGGGCAGATAGAAATCTCTTCAGAAGTTACAGCTAGTGAGTGGGACAAAATAAAAATAGAGTTTAGAAATATAATAGAAATGAAAGAAAAAGAGATATAGTTAAGAAGCAACAAGAATTATTTAGAGGGGCTGCCAAAGGTTAAAGTATTGCAGAAAAGGGGGGATTTCACAGAACAAAAATAGGCTTAGAAAGATTTCTGTTAAGCAACTGTTTTTTATAATAACTCAGGAGCACAAAAAACTGTTAGCACAGCAATTTAGGCAACAGAAATTAGAAAGAGCTGGTGCCAAACCTAGGGAGGATATAACAAGAAAAATAACCAAAGATCCTGTAGAGGTATAAGAGATATTTTGGAAATTTTACGAAAATTTGTATAAAACAGTGGAATGTGTAAATCAAGACAAAAATGCAAATGGAAATATGTATGGAAGACTTAAGTTTGCCAAGGTTAGATGTAAATGAGGCTCAATAATTAATAATTAAGATTGGTGGAAATGAGAGAAACATTGTGACATATAATCAATCTTCAGGAAAATCTCCAGGAATAGGCAGTATTCCTGTGGAAGTTTGGAAGCTAGGAGGGAGGACAGAGATAAAAGATCTGTAAGGTTTTGTTTAGCAGTATTTTAAAAGGAGGAGAAACACCATCATCCTGGAAGAAAGCTGTGGTGACTGTAATGCCTACTCAACCTGGTAGACTTCTTTGAGAAGGTCACCAAAGCAATGGATGAGGGCAAACTGGTTCACACTGCTTACCTTGACCAGGCCAAAGCATTTGACACATTAAACTACTCGTGCATCGTTGACAAACTCAAGAGGATAAGTATAAAACTCTATGTCACCCAGTGGATAGCTAGCTGGCTCACAAACAGGACCCAGGAAGTTAAGGTTGGGGAGTCCACATCTACAAAGAGGTCAATCACAAGTGGAGTCCCTCAAGGATAAGTCTTGTGACTGTTCCTTTTTGGCATTTGCTTCCCTGATGTCAAGGCCAATTTTAAGGGCCCCTGACTGACCAGATTTGCAGACAAATGCAAATTAGGAGCAGTCATGGAATCCCCCTCTGACACTAATGTTCTCCAGGAAGGGCTGACACAGACCACTTGTGTCAGAGACATGGACTAAAACTAAATGCAAAGAAATGCATAATAGTATCCTTTTGGAAGTCATCCACAACTGGTAACTATCATATTGGCAACACAACCCTAAGAGACAACCCAGTAGTCAGGGAGTTGGGGACACACGTAGAGAGTAATTTAGCCTTTGACCAGCATATGTCTATAGTAGTGAGGGAATCATTCTATGTTGTATGACTTATAAATAAAGGTATGGCATCTAGGTCCAATGAAGTCATGGTTCCACTGTATTCAGCATTTATCAGACCTACCATTGAGTACAATGCCCCCTTTGGTATGTACCTAACCAGGCACATCCAACAACTGGAATGTCCACAAAGGTTCCTTACTAAAAGAATACAAGGCATAAGTAACATGTTCTACTCAGACTACTTCAAAGCCCAATCCCTGTATTCTGTCTCCTACAGGCTGCTGAGGGGAGATCTATGACTGACATACAAGGCATTGTCATATCCCAACCTCATGGACCTACAGCATATTGACAAAAAAGCACCAGAATTACACAGTCTAAAGACTTACACCTTTATGCGATATAAATAAGACCTGCTAAAGAGACAATTATGTATCCAAGAGAGACTACCACTTCTCTGGAACAGACTCCCCATCCATATGAAGCAGAGTTCCTCCCTAACACAATTCAAATGTAACTTGGACAACTGGATGGGGAAAAGGAAATTCATCCCTGGTTTGGCACCTATGCCTCTAATGGACACAGGCGGCCTGTAAATGGTACATCTCCCAGGCCCCTGTTTACACTTATCAAGGGTACCAGAATTTGTTTGAAATTTAGGATGCATGGCTGGGCTTAGAAAGACAGTAGTGGTTATAGCCTAGTACACATCTATGAACCTATGAAGGATTTTATCTGGGAGGGGAAGAGGGCAAAGGTCAAGTGGGACATGTTGAGCCATCCAATAGAACATAATGGTTTAGGATTACCTGATTTGAAGGGATATTTTAGAGTTGCACAGTTAAGACTCATATAAATAACACAAGCAGAAAGCTGTAATTCAAAGTGGAAAGGGATGATGTTGCGGGGGTAATTCAAGGAATAAGGAGAGAGTGGAATTTTGGATATATATCCTTAAGGAGAATATCAACAGCCAAACAAAATATTATATTCATAAAGTAGAAGGAAGTATTCAAAGAACGGTGCCAACACAAGACTGGAGAAAGGAGATTCTGCAGATAGGGATGACTGCAATAACAGCAGAGAGAATAGACAAGAGGGGGCTAGTATTTACTGGTGAAAACTAGCAAAGGAACCAAGGTATTGGCCTCATATAATTAAAGTGGGAAATGTAATCGAATGGGAAGAGGCCAGTAAGACATTTGGACTGCATGCTAGAGAGTGATTCCCTATCAGGGTCTGATATCATATTGTAGGCAAACAGGGATGGGGAATCCTAAGTGAAAGACCTGCTCTGATACAGGTTTTAGTTGAATCTAGAACAGAAACTGCTGCTAAAAAGGGGGATATTTAGCACGTCATATAAAATAACTATAGGAAACAATCAGAGGAGGTTGAAAAGATTGGGAAGAGGGAATGGATAAGCAAGTCACAAGAAAACATTGGGAGGACATATGCATAGATCTCAAATATGCAACAAAGTATAGAAGTTTTAGGATTTTGTTTGGAAGTGTTTGCATAGGTATTTTTACTCCCCAAGCAGACTCTAAAGAATTTTTCCTCAGGTAAATGGTAAATGCTAGAGGTGTAGTAGTGAAGAATGAGGTAACATGAACATATGTTTTGGGTGTGTAATGAATTGTAGACTTTAAAAATTCGCAACAGAGTACTCTGTCAGAAATATTGGGTGAACAAGTGTGAGTAACTAAGGAAAATATTTTTTTAGCTGGTTACAGGATATGAATTGCCCAGACATATTAAAGACTTGTTAAGTTTAATTCTGGTGGCTGCCAAAAAAGCAATTACTAGAAAATGGAAATCAAACAAAGACATTTACGAAGCCCTTTATAATGTGCAGGATTAGTTTAAGAGCTATTTTCGGCAATATGGCCAATGTGCGATCCAGGAATGAGCTTCCGGGAAGTGCACGTGAGCTCTTAGGCTAATCCTGCATGAACCGAACTCCTGTATGCAAATTACCCTCATTCGCAGGTGAAAAACATGCAAATGAGGGTAATATGCAATCCAGGAAGCTGGCAGCCATCTGTGCAAGACAAGTGCAATCTGCAGAAATGTACTCGGTTAGTAACCGAGTAAATTTCTGCAAACTCCAAAACGGAGCTATGACAGCTCCAAATAAAGGCTGCATATTATTGAGGAAGCATGCCAATGGCCAAATAGAAGGCCATTGGCATCGCAAACTGTTTAAAAAGTAAATAAAACAACTTTTTTTTTTTTTTCGCCAATCTCGGCTGTGTAAGCATAGAGCAGCAGCGCGCAAACAGGATCGGGGGGAAAATAAGAAAATAAACTGAAAATGAGCAGTCTAACAAAAATCCGTATTCTGCCATGCAAGTCAATGGCAGGCAAAATACAAACTGGCCACTGAGTAGTGGCTGCTAATGGGGGAGGCTCAGTGTGGGACATGTAACTATGCATTAGCAGGCAATCTTATGCAAATAAGGGAAAAGTTAGTGAATCCCAGATATTCCCAGGGTATGAGGCAGGTCCCAAGAGTGTAAGAGTATAAATAGCTGTGTGCAAGACTAGGATATAAATGACATCATGGGGGGGGGGGTGTCAGGCATACTGTAAGCGGATTGGAGACCTGTGGCTCAGGATTGCTCCTAGGTTAGCACAGCTAAGCTAGGAGTGTGTCTAAACGTGCCTAGCACACTTTACAAAGTGTAAGCGGGTGTGCGCACCATGCACCAGGTTTTACAGGAAGAAAAAGGAAGTTAAACCAGGAAAAAGCAGCTCTGTGCACATATGAGCATTCCGTTTGCACGGCGGGCACACATGCTTAAAAAGGGAGGCAATGGGAAGGGAAAACAGCAGTAGGAAGGTAATCAAGGAGAACTAGCTTAGCTGACAGGTGAAATGTATCAGAATCAGCCAATTACACAGGCAGCAGACCAGCCCAGCCCAGCACACCACTATAAACTATGTAAACACCTTCCCCCTTGTTTTTCCAAAAAACTCTGCACCACTGGTGTATACAGACTGGGAAATTTTACAAAACGAAAGCAAGAGAAAAAATGTTAGGGGCTGCTTTTGCTATCTTAACCAGCATGTGCAAGAGGCTGAGGGTGGTGAGGATGTAAATGCTGCTGAGCAACTCACAGTGAAGAGAAATAGAAGAGTGTACAGACCCAGGGTAACCTACCAAGGGCTACATGAGCTGGAGATAGTGGAGCACTATAAGGTGGACAGGGACCTCCTACAGCAAATTGTTCAGCTGTGATGGCCACGCCTCATACACAGAACTAACAGAAGGGAACCCATCCCAGTGGATACCAAGGTCTGTGTAGGCCTAAGAATACTAGCTATAGGTACGTTCCAAAGGCCAATTGGGGATATGATGAGTATTTTACAGGCATCAGCATCCAGGGTACTCCACCAGTTCCTGGATGCCATGTCAGCACATGTCGGTGAGCATGTATATTTCCTCATCACCCGTGAGGTGTTGACCAGCAATATGCATCTCTTCCACCAAATAGCAGAATACCCTGAGGTAGTGGGTGCAATAGACTGCATGCACATATGCATTAAAGCACCACCAGGTGAGTGGGGTAGGGTCTACATCAACCACAAGGGCTTCCCCTCCATCAACTGCCAAGTCATATGCGATGCCCAGGCATAATAATGAATGTGTGTGCTGGCTGTCCTGGAAGCTACCACGATTCCCACATCTGGCATCTGACGCAGCTGTACCAGACATTTGCCAATGGGGACATCCCACATGGTCACCTAGTGGGGGATGCTGGATATGCACTGGAGCCATGGCTGATGACACCCATCAGAAATGCACACAAGAACTCCATAACTACACACAAACAGGAATCATAATAGAGCATGTGTTTGGGATGCTCAAGTCACGGTTCCGGTGCCTGGACACATCCAGTGGAGCTTTGCAGTACTCACCAACTACATGTAACCAAATTGTCCTTGTATGTGCCATCCTACACAATATGATCCTGAGGAAACAACTGCAGCAGGAACAGCATGGGGCAGGGCCACACAGCCCCCCACCAGTGCCAAGGCCTGCACAGGCGCAGAGTGACTCAGAGGAGGAACAACCTGAGCCTGCCCCAGTAGGCAGAAGGAGGCATGCCCAGTATGCCCTGGCCTTGGCAAAGAGGCAAAGCATAGCACATGCTCTGACACAGTAGGGACCCAGGGAATGACACCTCTCTCTGACTCGTACATACAGTAAAAGGGATGCCAAACATTACACTACCTGTGCTCGACCATGTATAGGGAGTGTACTATGTGCATCCAACATAGGCAGCCCTGCATCACCACCCTCAATACTGGGACACCCACAAGGTTAGTGACTCACACATGCCAGTCTGGGGGGGCACATACCCAACAACAGTCACAACCAGCAGGATAGGTGTAGACAAACACAAACAAATGCTGTACTATGGCCACTGAATGAGCCCCATGGGTAACCCCTACCCCAGCCTTACACAGACAGACTACAGCAGGCCAGCCAGCTGGATGTAAGTTGTGAAGGCTAGGAAGCCAGAAACTAATATGTAGGTAGTGAAAGCTACCATCTGTGGTACACTTGTATGCCTCTAGCCAGCACATTAGGTAAGCCCACAGACTGAAATTGTATACCTGACATACCAGTACAGTCCTATCAACTTTGTAAAAGTGTAAGGTGTGCCCCACCATCCTATGTACACTTATAGTAACAGTCAGGTGTGCCCCCCCCACCCCTGTGTAGAAATGTAGAAACAGTTTGGTGTACCCCTCCTGCTATGCAGAAATGTAGCAACAGTCAGTACCAAATGACTGAAGTATACCCTGCAGACACAGCATGCTACCTGTCGGTGTACAACACAAAGGTCAGCACTGCAGTACAAACCACCTGGACTTCATCTACACATGCAATATAGATGGCCATACTGGGCATGCTCACACACTTAGAGGAATGAAGGCAATGTCAGTAAACAACATACTGAAAGCCCATACTGGGCATGCTCACACACAAACACATGAAGGCCATGTCAGCAAACAACAGAGGACCAGACATATCTGACAGTTGCAGTTCTCAGTGCAGACACATGTCAGTATGCACCACTCCTGCCTTGCACACACAGTGGATAGGAATACAGACATATATGTAAGAACAACACACTATAATAAGCCAAAGGTAGACGGACATAGATGTGTTGAAGAGGGTGACCGTGACAAGGAGCCATCTGGGCCTGTCCCACCCAGCACATAGCCAAAGGGCCCCAAACACATGAGGTGCAGGTGTCACTCACTGCAGATATTAGCCACCAGTATCTGTCAGCATGACGGCATGTTGCACGTGCCAGCTGTGCAACATGACTGTACAAGGAAGTTGTCACCTAGTAGCTGTATACATGTACCTGTGGCATATGACCCCGTGTGTGCCTGCATGTGGCATGTCAACCCCTACATGTATGGGTTACGGCCCATGCACACACCGCACTGCCCATAGCAGTATCATGACAAGCCTGCTGAGGTCATTCAATGTGAAATACACCTTTGGGGGAGCTGTAGCTCAGAAATCCCCATGGTGCATCCATTAACTGTATACTGCTGTAATGATAAACTAGTTAAGTAGTAGTCCTAACCCCAGACTCAGCAACTGTGTGAGTGTGTGTATGTGTGCATGTCTTAGTCTCTGCCTGTGTAGAGAGAAATGCTTTCTAGGCTACTCACACTCAGTACAGTTCATATACACAACATTGGCAAGGCTGCAGATGTCACGCAACTAGAAATACACCTCTGGGGAAATCATAGCCTAGTAAACTCTGCAGCGCATCCTGTAACTGCATACTGCTGTAGTGTGATAAAGTAGTTAAGTAGGTGTTCTAACCCCAGACTGGGCAACTGTGTGCTTATGTGTGTGTCTAACTGTGAAGAGAGCAATGCTTTTTAGGCCACTCACACCCCGTACAATACAAATACTCAACTTTGGCAAGGCTCCTGATGTCACTCACCTAGAAATACACCTCTGGGCAAAGCATAGCCCAGCAATCTCCGTAGTGTGTCTTGTAACTGTGTACTGCTGTAGTGTGATAAAGTAATGAGATAGGTGCTCTAATCCAAGACCTGGCAACTGTGTGTGTGTTGGTGTGTGAATCTGTGTGTGTGTCTGACTGAGTAGAGATCAATTCTTTTTAGGCCACTCACACCCCGTATAATACACATACTTGACTTTGGCAAGGCTGCTGATGTCACACACATAGAAATACACCTCTGGGGAAATCATAACCCAATAATCTCCATAGTGCGTCTTGTAACTCTGTATTGCTGTAGTGTGATAAAGTAGTGAAGTAGGTGTTTTAACCCCAGACCTGGCAAATGTGTGCGTGTGTGTGTGTGTGTGTGTGTGTGTGTGTGTGTGTGTGTGTGTGTGTGTGTGTGTGTGTGTGTGTGTGTGTGTGTTGGTGTATGAGTCTGTGTGTGTCTGACTAAGTAGAGAGCAATGCTTTTTAGGCCACTCACACCCCGTACAATACACATACTCGACTTTGGCAAGGCTGCTGATGTCACTCACCTGGAAATACAACTCTGGGAAAGTAACAGCCCAGTAATCCCTGTAGTGCATCCTGTAACTGCATACTGCTGTAGTGTGATAAAGTAGTTAGGTAGGTGTTCTAACCCCAGACTTGGTGTGTGTGTGTGTGTGTGTGTGTGTGTGTGTGTGTGTGTGTGTGTGTGTGTGTGTGTGTGTGTGTGTGTGTGTGTGTGTGTGTCTACTCATACTTCTTAGAATTCATATACTCAACTTTGGCAAGGCTACTGATGTCACTCACCTAGAAATACACCTGTGGGAAAGTCATAGCCCAGTAATCTCTGTAGGGTGTCCTGTAACTACGTACTGCTATAATTTGATTTAGAACTGTGGTAGGATTCCATCTCCACCCATGGCAGTTCTGGATGTTTTGTGTGTTGCAATGTCTGTGTATGGAGCAATGCATCATAGGCTACTCACTCACAGTACATTTCAAATGCCCTACATTACCAATCCTGCTGATGTCATTCATTGTGATGTAAAACTTTGGGGAGAAAGTTCTTTAGTAATCCCTGTGGTGTGTCCAATAACAGCTCTATGCTGTAGTGTGCTATAGACCTTGGTCATTGATTCTATACCCACACATGTCAGTTGTGGATGTTTTGTGTGTGTCTCACTGTCTATGTAGGAAGCAATGCATTTTAGGTTAGTCACTTGCAGTATAGTTGAAATGTCCTACTTTGGTAATCCTGCCGATGTCATTCACTGTGAAATATACCTTTGGGGAAACAATACTCAACAAATGTCCATGGCACGTACTATAACCACGTAGTGTTGCAGTGTAATAAAGTAGTTTCATAGTTTCATAGTTTGGTACTAGGCTATCTGCCCTGGGGCATTTATAAGCCTAGCCATAGTGATGTGGCTTTCGCCACCCCATGTAATGGTACAAAAGTGTACAGAATAGATTTAGAATACTGTGCCTCTGTCTAGTAGTGACACAGTGAAGACCCCCTTACATAATAGAATTAGTTTACTGTGCCTCTGTCTAGTAGTGACACAGAGATGACCCCTGGGGTAAACTTACGATCTCCCATCCACTCGTCAAGATTTCTCTTGAAGAGAGTCAGTGAGGGGCTCTGTCTAACATAAACTGGGATTCTGTTCCAGAGTATGGGAAGCCTCTGAGTTATGAATCTGTCCCTCCAGCATGTCCTGTTCATATTTGTGCTGAGGTTCAAATCTTTAGCTCTCGTGGTTCTGATGGATTTGTATTTTTTGAGGTGGAGCATGTCCATCAATTCCTGATTGGACATGGCCTTGTACGTCAGGCACAGATCACCTCTGAGTAGGTGGTATGCTACTGAATAGAGTTGGAGTTTCTTTAGTCTGGCAGCATATGACATATGTTGGAGACCCTTGATCCTCTTGGTAAGGTACTTTTGGGGTCTCTCTAGCTGTTGCAAGTGCCGGGTGAGGTACATACCAAATGGGGCATTGTACTCAATCATGGGCCTGATAAGGGAGGAGTACAGGGGCACAATGACCTCCTTTGATCTGGATGTGAATCCTTTCATGATAAGGTAGGCAAGGTAGAAAGTCTTTCTAACCACTTTGGCAATGTGGGTGTCAAATGAGAGGTCACTATCGACTTGGGTCCCCAGGTCTCTGATTACTTTTTCTGTACTCAGTGGGTTACCGCCTATGTGATAGTTTGTGGGCACTTTGTTTTTCCCAAAGGGGATGACTATACATTTTTTGGCATTTAGTTTAAGGCCATGATTCCGGCACCAGTTGTCCGTTTCAGTGAGGCCTTTCTGTAGGATGTATGTGTCAGCTGGTGTATCGACTATGGCGCCTAGGTTGCAGTCATCTGCGAACTTTGTCAGCCACAACCCACCCATGTTTGCTTTCAAATCTGAGAAATAAATGCCGAACAAGAGGGGTCCCACGACAGAGCCCTGTGGGACACCATTTGTCACTGGCTTTGAGTCTGACATGGCTCCAGCGATTCTGACTTTATGGGTTCTATCCTTTAGCCAGTTTGCCACCCATCTTGTGACATAAGGATTTACATTTAAGTTGTTGAGCTTGCTATGATGCCAGAGTGGGGTATTGTGTCGAAAGCTTTAGCCAAGTCCAGGTAGGCTGTATGGACTGCTTTGCCCTCGTCAATGGCTCTAGTGACTGTTTCGAAAAAGTCAACCAGGTTTAAAAGGCAGGATCTGTCTTTTACAGAGCCAAACTGGGTGGGATCAATTGTCTGTAAGTCCCCAATGTCTCTGTTTATTAGTTCCATAATGATTCTTTCCATAGCTTTGCAGACCAGGCTGGTTAAGCTTATGGGGCGGTAGTTACCAGGGTCAGTAGAGGTGCCTCCTTTGTGGAGTGGGATTACTGTTGCTGTATGCCAGTTTTCAGGTACATATCCTGTAGTAAGGCTAAGGTTAAATAGCATTTTTATGTGCGGGTTTAGCTCCTCTTGGAGTTCACGTAGCACGCAACCCGGGATACCATCGGGTTCCATTGATGCTGTGTTTTTAGCTTTGCTGAGGGCGGTTCTCACCTGGACATCTGAGATGACAGGGAGGTTACAGTCAGCTGGGATAAGTATTTCATCTTTTGGGGGTGAGGGAGGGGAGAAATTTGCACTGAACCTGTCTGCCAGAATGTTGGCAATATCTGTGGGTTCAGTGTATTTTTTGTCATTGTGAACTAACTCTGAACATATCTGAGGGTTTCTGCCCAGGTTTCTAACATAGCTGAAGAAGACCTTGTGGTTATCTTTAGTGTCCATAGTGATTTTTCTCTCAAAATTGGCCTTGGATGTTTTTATGAGAGAACGTAGCTTTCTACTAGTGCTGATCAGAGATGCCTTCTCTTTATGGGATTTTGCTCTGTCGTGCAGTAGCTTCCTTCTTTTGTTATACAATTTGTTTATGGCTGAGGTCCACCAGACAGGACGCCTGCCCTTGGTGGAGAGGGTCTTGGTTTTATTTGGGATTGCATGATCCATGCATTCTTGGAGATGTCCGTAGAAAGCATTTGTGAAGGATTCTGCATTGTGGGATGTGGTTTCCACTGTCCCAGTGTGCTTAAAGGATACCATCTCAGTTTTAAGAAGTGTAAAGTCGGCTTTTGAGAAGTTTTTCACTGTAGTCTTTTGTGTTGGGGGTGGAGGTGGGATATGTATATCCAGGGTGATTAGTTTGTGGTCAGACCTCACTAGTGAAGGGTATACTTCTGGTGTGGAGCACTTTATCCCCATGTTTGTGATGATCAGGTCTAGTATATTATCTCCCCTTGTGGGAGAGGTGACTAGCTGTTCCATTGTGTTTGAATTTATGAATTCCAGGAACCTTTGGGCTAGGGTGTTTGGGCTAGAATAATGTGCCCAGTCTATGTTAGGGTAGTTGAAGTCTCCCAATATGATGGTGTTTGGTGAGACATTCATATCCTCCAATGTCTTTAGGAAGGCTGAGTAGGGTTCCTGAGATTGGGAGGGTGGTCTGTAACATGCTACCAGTTGTATAGCAGTTTTGCCTACGGTTAGTTGCACCTGAATGGTCTCTGATGCTTCATGTGTTGCCACTAACCTGGAGGTGTGGGTGTCCTTAATGAATATGGACACTCCCCCTCCCTTTTTGGTTTGGCCCGAGTTTTGGGGCCGAAACGCATGATACGAGGTATAGCCTGGTAGCACTGGGGTGCTCTCAGGAGCCTTGAACCAGGTTTCAGTTACTGCACAGACATTGATGTCCTCCATACTGAGGAGTGCTTCAAGAGCCTGCATCTTGAGATTTAGACTTCTGGCGTTGAGCAGCATTACCCTTAATTTTTTTCCATTTTTGTTTTCTAAGGAGGTGGGTTTGTCTTTTGAGCCTTGCCTAAAAAAGGCACTATGGGGGAGGCAAGAGCCTTAGCCAATATCCGGAAGCCCAGTGGTGACAGATGCAAGCCGTCCCTTGCAAAGCAGCGTGGCTTGTCCAGCATGTCATCCCAAGCAGACAGACATTGGATCCCCTTAGAATGACACCAGTATTTGAGCCAATTATTAAAGCTGGTCATCTTGTCTTTGTATTGTGGCATCATTCTTGGTGAGGGCAAGATGCTGCTCAGGGTCAGAGTCATACCAGCCTGGGCTACATAATCAGAGAGCTCCTCTATGTCTCTTTTCATGTAGTCCAGGGAGGTACGTCTCAGGTCATTCACGCCGGCATGGACAATGATGGAGTCATATTTGTACTTGCTTTGGAGTGACCTGAGTGTGTGTGTTATGTGGTGGATCCTAGCTCCCAATAAGCAGCTCACCGTTACCCTCTCCTTGTTCAGCCTGGTAAGCGGAACGTCAGTGTGTCTGACTATAGAGTCACCTATTACTAGTGTATCAGGCATGGTGTTTGGCCTTAAGGGCTGTGATTGTTTGACACACTGATTTATTGAAGTATGTGATGCATGTCTTGTTTTGAGGTGGTGGATTTTTGGGTGTCTGCTTTTGGAGCCTCTGTTGTTTTGGTAAGTTTTTTGTTAGAGCCTCCCAGTATGTCTGAGTAGTTAGGTAGGGGTTCTACTCCAAGACATGACAGGTGTGTGTGTGTGTGTGTGTGTGTGTGTGTGTGTGCGTGTGTGTGTGTGTGTGTGTGTGTGTGTGTGTGTGTGTGTGTGTGTGTGTGTGTGTGTGTGTGTGTGTGTGTGTGTGTGTGTGTAACACGCATCCTGTATAGAGATGAGTGTGTGTCAACTGTGGGCATTGTGGAGGGGGTTTTGCTAATTTATTTTATGGTGGCCCTACTATATATCACAATGTCAACCATACAGGGATAACAGATGTAAATTAGCTGGGGGGCTGGGGTGCAAATCCATACCCATACATGTCACATCAAGGCCAGACAATCCAAGTTAACAACCCCACTATCACCCAGAGCACACACTCAACCCATGTGTCATATGAACACACATGTCTAGGCAGCAGCCAATATGTGGGTAGTACACTGCATATTGGCCACTGATAGTAGCTATTCAGTAATAGCAGTGGGCTACAGAGGGCATATCACCCTGCCCATCTGTCCAATATGTACGTACATGCAGACAGTGTACCTCTACCATGTTCCCCAATGGACACCTGCACCACCTGTGGTGCCTTCACATGTGACTCACAACGGACATACCATGCCTGACAACATGTCCTGTATGGACAGATGACACTGACATCAGGGAATGCTGTTGGCATGCCATCAATGTAGGTAAAGGGTAAACCTGCTGCCCAGTACCAGTTCCTGCCACAGGTGAGCAAGACTGGCACATCTGGTGATAATCTGTGTTCACAACATGGGCCAGACACCCCAGGTACAGTTCCACATGTCACTGTACATGCATGTGGGAGGTGTGCACATCCCAGACACCATCCATGTCATTGACTAAGGAACACATACATGGCATGTGGTGTACAGCATTGGGCACACACAACAGTCACCCAGGTGACTGGATGGGGGATGCAATACCCACCTGTGTGGGCAAATGCATTAACTACAGGCCTGAGCCACAATGCAGTCCATTGACATGTGGCCTGATGCCAAGGTATACCCATCACCTACCCTTGTACAGCCTGCTGGCACAGTTGACCACCACACACCCATGTAGACATGCACCCATGCATGTCAGAACTTGCACCCTGTGTGTTCGTGTGTGTGTGTTGTATGGTGCATATGTCCACATCCACACTCACTACACCCCCCCCCGGGCATACTGAAGCATGCTGTCTGATGTCTGACATCTCCTCATACTCTTTGCCCATACGACCTCCGTATGACCCATGTGGTGCATGTGATACCTGCACATTGATGTGTTGTGGTAATCCCACTAGTGATGAGTTGCACTCCTGGCTCTGCCAAGTGTGTCAATATGTGTGTGTCCCTGTGTGAGTGTGCCTGTGTTGACAATGGCACCTGTTCATGCAGACAGGCACGTGTATGACACCTCCCATATATCTACTGTATCCCTGTTGTAGATGTCACTCACCCTCACATATATGTTCTGAGTGCTCCACATCATGTAAGCTATGTGGTGCATCAAATAACTGCATTGAACTGTGAAAGCACTACATAGTTGTTGGGGGTTTGATACCCTGTGCTGGTAGGTGTGTGACACAAACATGCTTCAGTTTTACACTCCAACACCTCCCTGACATGTATTTGCCTCTGTCTGCCTCCCACACTCCCTGTCTGGTGGATGTGGAGACCCACACCTGCCTTGCTTAGGCAGCAGCATGTGTATTTTATGTGATGTTCATGATCAGCTGATGGCCTCTGCATACATTGCAGCCCTCCCCTATCTGATTGCATGTGGAAAAGCTGTGGTAACAATCCCATAGCCAATTGCATGGAAACACATTCCAATACCTAGGAACATCATGGTGGTGCTGGGCCTTTTCAGTCACTGTGAGCAGGAACTAGATCTGTTGTTTGGCAAACAGCATCTCAGATGGATTGGGAATTTACCTCCGACAACATACACTGTGGAAAGAGGGCAACAAACAGGAGGGGGATGTGCCTGACCTGACTACAGACTGTAAGTGCTGCTATACTGCATTTGGAGTAATATTGGTTTAATAGTGTTTGTCTGGATATGTCTGTCATACATGTAGTAATACCTGCCATGTCAGTTCCATGTATATGAGGAATCCCCATCTGCAGGGTCATCTGGAGACTGGTCAGTGTTGTGCCTATGGTTTCATGTGTTATCCACAGTGCATCTTTCTGTGGAATGCAGACGGTAGTGTGAGGATTGCAGTGTGTAGATGGTGAAGGCCGTGACAGTTACCGACTTCATATCCCTCGTAGGACATATGTTGCAACAAACACCGTCATAATGGAAAATATGCAAGGTTATCACAGCAACATGTTTATACTGGCCCTATGTATGTGCTGTCAGCCATACCACTGTCAACGTTTGTACATATGGCGTGCTTGAAGTGGTGCATATGTGCTGTACGCCATAAATAGTGTCATCATATCTGATAACAAGCCAGTGATATATCAGATTGCTACACATGTCAGGTTTATATTTCATGACATAAGCTGTGCATTCTGTGGATGTTTGATTGTTTTGTATCCTGAAGGCAAATCCTGTTCCTACTGTTGTACTAATTGAAGGCCTTGGCCTGGACAGCATAGTATGGTATATATACACATTGCTTGCATCTACTGTTTTGTGTGGGCCTTGCATTCATGACTGATTACATATTTCAAACCTTATGTGGTGTCAGTACTGGCATACATTATTGTATAGTACAGGAATAAAGGTTATCTATGTATGCATACCTGTGTGTTGTGTCATGTCCTTTGAATTGTGGATGGGTATATGTTTAATGTCAGTATTCTCATTTGTGGGAATGGTTGCCACACTACACATTTCACAGGTGCCAGTTAAAGAGCTTGTGGCTGAGGGATATACTTTGCACCCAGTACTTCCACATTACTTCTACATATGTATGGCTACTGATACCTTTTGTGTGTGTATATTTGTATGTACCTATATATATCTCATATGGCTATATATATATATATATATATATATATATATATATATATATATATATATATATATTTATATATATAGATATAGATATCTGTGTATATATATATATATATATATATATATATATATATATACACACTTACATATGAACATATGTATGTATCTCTATACAATTGTTGTTATATGATCATTTGTGAGTCATACATTCATATATATATATATATATATATATATATATATATATATATATATATATGTCTACATATAGCTGTCTATCGGTCTACATTTACAGATATATATCTGTCCATATGCCCATGCATGTTCGGCTCATATGTTGGCCTGTTCCTCGTTCACTTGGCAATTATCATGAATGATTGCAGCATTGACGTCAGTAACTAGTGGCAACACTTTTGTGTTTCAGACTTCATCTCCTTCTACATATGTGTTCTAATACATATAACTGTGTAACTAGCAACACTGTAAGTATAACAGAGCATTAGTTGACATATATCCCTATTTTTACCCACAGTGTGGCATACTTTGTCCAGACTTCTTTCATTAACAGGTTATGTGGTGTGATAATAATACATTTCCTGTACTGTTGACCGATTGTGCTGCAGGATATGTTTGTGAAAACTTCAGGTTATGTATATGTGCCATGGTTTAGTGGTAAATCACTTTGTGTATGGAGTGTAGGTTCTGGGTTCGAGCCTTGGAGAGGTAGTTTATTTTGTTGCTGAGCAGAACAAGGGATGTTGGCTACAGAGTGATTAAGGCACTCTTAAGCAGTTGTAAGCAAGTTTGTGCGGAGCTAAGCAATGCCTACACAGGTTAAGCAACTCTGCAGCTAACTGAGTATAAGAAACTGTAATCAGACTTTAGCAGTGCTGACCTCCATGCAAACCCGTGTAAAACTGCTTTAAAGTGCCTTAATCACTCTGTATGCATCGGCCCTTGTTCTGCCTAACAACAAAATAAACAACCTCTGCTAGGCGAGAACCCAGGACCATGCACACCATAGCCAAAGTTATGCACCTCTTAGCCATCTCAGATATACATAACCCTGCTGTATTCACAAACATAACATCCAACCCAGTCATTCAACAATACAAAGAATATATTCCAACATGTAGATGTATGTGTGAAAATATATTAATGTCTAAACAGATGCAACATATTGATATATGTAGAAATATATATATATATATATATATATATATATATATATACACACACACACACATGTATATGTAAGCAGATATTTATATCTATATAGGTATATACAGACATACATCTGTAGATAAAGTGGGAACATAGCAGAAACATAAATGTCCACATGCACTACTAATGGGGTTGACAGGTACAAACAACATACGTCATGCACGAATAGGTATTCCCCCCCCCCCACAGCCAAACACGTCTGCCCTGCAATGCACTACCAACTGTTGCAGATTCCATAACCAGGACCTTACACAGCAAGGGCACAAGATGTTAACAATACTCGATCCCACCTGTATGATGTCAGGCTGGTACCAGTAACATATCATGCAGTACAGTCAGACTCATAATGACACCCATTTTGCAGTCATCTGTTACCTTTGTTAGTCAGAGTCCCATACTGTTGGCCTGTATTTCAGAGATGTAGATGCCAAACAACAGTGGTCCCAGGACTGAACCCTGAGGTACTCTACTTGTCATGTGTCTGGGGATGGCTCTGGAGTCAGTTACACCTACAGTTTGGGGTATGTCAGTAAGCCATGTGGCAAACCATCGAGTGGCATAGGGATGTATGACCAGATTAGTATGTTAATCTATGTTTCCAGACTGGGGGATGGTGTTGAAGGGCCTGTAGAGCCTGCTATCTATGCAGATACATGTGTATTCCCACATAGGAGATGTATCCCAGTGTTGAGTCAGTCTGCCTGTAGCCTGCACTGTGCTTTGTTACATGCCTAGCAGCTTACTATACCTATCCAGTGAGATGTCATGTCCAGATACTTGCCAAATGTACTGCTGCCTGGCCACCATAACAGTCATGTATGTCAGACAAAGCATTGGGATGCTGTTCAGATGTATGTCAGTAACTAGTGGATAGTATGTGGCCATGGCAACTCCGTACCAGTGATTATTATGTGTCATGACCGACAGGGGTGTATGAATGCATAACCTATGGAAGCAAATGTATACCAGTATGTACGTGTTATACCCATCTACATAGATGTTAACATCCACATTGACAGGCCTGGTCCACATATCTTGCATGAAGGGGTTCTGTGTATACCCCTGGACTGACCCAAGTGTGTCAGACTGTCCACATATATTGGACATATCACAGCTGTAGTCCACAGGGGCGTTACTGTGCTAGCAGTGGTACTGTACTGTGATGACCTTAGAATTTCTGTAAGTAGCCAATGGCATACATGTTAACAGCAGATGTGGCCTCCCACACACACACCATTTCTATGAAGACAATCCCTATTACAGTAGCAATAGTCTACAAATATACCTGCACTACATACGTGACATCCCCTTGCACTGAGAGGTTGGGACTATTGGGGCTGAGGTAGGGCTCCATTCCATGTGCAGGACATATGGTGAACATATATGTATAAATAAGTATACATATATCCATATAGATATGTACAGATATACATATCTTGCTTACTGTATGACAACAGTTTTACACATATGTGCCTGTGTTCCAGCCTCTGTCCTCCACCTACATACCAGGCTTTGCACATATGACATGCTGTCAGGGGTTGTTATGTAGTGGGCTGTGTGTATGTCATGCTGTCAGTCCTGCCATCACTCCACTGCTGTTGTATCCCCCACACATACTGTGGGGTTGGGGCCATATATGTGTGGGTTTCACCTACAAAATACATGTGTGCCCTATTGCACTCCAGAGGCCAGTGTATGTAACACTGGTATATGGCCCAGTATTAGTGAGTGTGGGGGGGTGCACCATGACTAACCTAGACTGTTACAACATGTGTTGATATCTGGGATAGGCTGCCTTAAGGTATCTGGATGTACTTTACCATACAATCTACCTCATTGGGTAAATGCAGGCCTACTGCCTCCTGCCATACGGGATGTTCTGTTTGTCAGTGTGATTGTGATGGTGTCAGGTATGCCTTGTTATATAACGGATACATCCCATTGTGTCAACTGGGGTCTGCCCCCCGAGGGAATGTGTACAGAGTGTAGATAGAGGCTGCTGACCTATACATCTGCATTACATACTGTTGATTGTCAGGTATGCTGTGGTCCAGTCTGTCATGACTAATGTACTACTTGAAGGCCTCGGCCTGGACAGCAACATATGTCAACCTTTCCAGACTACTGTCTTAGTATAACTGATTAACAGTTGCATTACACTGCTCATATGGATGTCGGTATTTAAACAGCTATATGACATGGCATATACAACTGTCATAGTACACAAATAAAGCTTTCACATTAATTTATGCACACCTGTGTGTGGTGTTATACCCTTTTATATCTCTGTGGGTATATGTTGCAGGCTATGAATGTCATTCATATGGGTGGCTCATACAGTTTCCAGGTGGTAAGGTGGTGACTATAGGAATACTGGCTGCTCCATATTGTGTGCACATGCTACATATGTATATTACTGTACAAATCTCTGTGTGTGTATGTGTAGTTACATATCTCTCTCTCTCTCTCTCTTTATATATATATATATATATATATATATATATATATATATATATATATCTTGTTTGTGTCTCTTGGCTTCTCCCGGCTAGGGGCCGCCACACCGGAACTCTGCTCCGCTAATGATTGGCAGTGGATTTTTACGTACTGGCTTGCCGGGCCTAACGCACAACCTTCAATGAAGGAACGCCCATTCACGCATGTCGCCACACAGAAGATGCTCTAACTGAGAATCGAACAGGCAACGTCTAACTGTGAGGTGGCAATATATATATATATATATATATATATATATATATATATATATATATATATATATATATATATATATATATATATATATATATATATATATATATATATATATATATATATAAATACTTGTATATGTATCCTAGGGATGGCCATGTTATGTCTGGTCCTGGTTTTGGGATCTGCAACACCTGGTACTGTATTACAGGGGGGTCGTGCATCACTGGGGGGTATACCTATTCGTACCAGACGTATATTGTGTAGGGCCTCTCAAACCCCATTAATGTTGCATGAGGACATATATGTTTTGTTATTTCCCCATTATCTACAGATGTATGTCCGTATATACCTATATATGTATATATATATATATATATATATATATATATATATATATATATATCTGCTGACATAATTATATAACCTGCCGTATATATTTAGACATGTAGATGTGCACATATATATCTATAGATGTAGGCATTTGCATATTTATATGTTCATACATATTGATATATATATATATATATATATATATATATATATATATATATATATATATATATATATATACATATATCAATATGTTGTAACCGTTTAGACATTAATATATTTACTCACACACATACATCTACATGTTGGAATACATTTTCTATACTGTTGAATGACTGGGCTGGGTGATATGTTTGTGAATACATTAAGGATATGTATATCTGAGATGGCTTAGTGGTAAATCACTTTGGCTATGGTATGCAGGGTCCTGGGTTTGATACTACCAGAGGCTGCTTATTTTGTTGCTAGGCAGAACAAGGGCCATTGGATACAGTGCGATTAAGGCACTTTTGAGCAGTTGTAGGTGGGTTTGCGTGGGTTTGCTTGATGTTAACCACTGCCAACCTCCGCTTATGTTTTCTTACAGTCAGTTAGCTTCAGATTTCTCAACTTGTGTAGGCATAGCTTACTCTCGCGTAAACCCATGCAAGCCCACCTACCGCTGCTTAACAGTGCCTACTGCCGCTTACCCCTGCGCTAATGCCTTTAAAAGAAAAGAAAACGGGGTTGATAGGAAAGTGGTGAAAATGGGGCACAAAGAGGGGAAGACAGTAGGGAAAATAGCTAGGCATGTGCAGGAAGGGCATAGGAAAGGTCCATAGCTGCCCATTTTTTCTACAGCAACAGCTGTGTATATACACTATATTTGCAGGTACATTTGGACCCTCAAACCCCTGGGAGAGGGGTGAGGACAACATATATTCATTGTGATGCCAGTTAGACCAGATTACATGTGTCCAGTGGACACGTGTGCAAAATGGACAGTTATGTATGGGGTGAGATTTTTTGTGGGAACAGATTGCCCTTTTTTATTTTTTCAGGTGAGACTGGGATGCTGGGGAGGGGTAGTAGGTATATTTGGGGAGGGAGGTTGGGTAGGTTAACAGACAAGACACACAAGATGCATACAGGGCCGGTATATGACACATGTGCGGGGTAAACACCTTTGACAGGGAGGGGTGTTTTGAAGTCGCAAGCCCGTGAGCCCCCAACTGGAAACAGTGAGACTGAGGTCCCCACCCATGAGCAGTCACCACTGCACCTTCACGGCCTGAAGGTGGCTGTGCTGGGGGCTGTATAGGAGGGGCAGACTCACCCTCTAATAGCACCAATCAGTCCTCAAGCTGGCATAGCCGCTCTCGATACTCCAAATCATGCTCCTTATGCACCACGGGCTGGACCTGTTGACGGGTGACAGGTTCCTCTCCATGCCTGCTCCATGGGGGGGGGGGGCAAGCCCCACCCCCTGCAGCGGTTCCTCCCCGAAGGTGGCACAGGGCCCAAGGAGGAGGAGTTCCCAGGCTGGGCTCCAGATGTGTTTGTGCCCGGTGCTATGGCCAGCTGAGGTGGGACAGGTGGTTCCGCTGGGACCGGCCTTCCCATACGAGCTGTGTTGTCACAGGTTTATGGCAGATATGGGTTAGTTAACAGTCAACAGCATTCAGGATTAGTTATAACAGCATACACAGGTATTCCCATTAACCGGACACACCAGATTTAACACAGTTGCAGAGCAAGCAGAACACATGCATATATGGAACAACAGTGACCATTATGGGAGCATGCGGGTTTCATTAATGGCAACAGGCCACCAATATGGGTGTATTTTAACATGGCACATGCATAGAAACAAAGTGAATATTTATTAACCATTAGGACATATGTCCCAAAAAAGTTTGGAGTGTACACATATCAGTTGAGGAGAGTCATTGGGTTATTATGCATAAATGGTAGGGGTGAGAGAGAGAGGGCTCAATTAACAACTGATATATTCTTGTAGTTTTCACAGCATTCTTAGTCACTGCAGTGATCTTTCCCTTACATGTATTATTATACTACACAATGGCCTTATATTGTACACTGGTATGTTCATAGATTATCTTATACGTGACCTGTGTCTTAAATACAGGAGTGACAGGCTGCAGGTGTTAATGCAACATATGTTGAGAATTGCTGTCATACACTTTGGGTGAGGTACTAGAATGACAGGTTTATTTTCATATACATTCTCTGACTATGTACACATTTGACTATCAGTTATATGTTATTGACAGCTGCCTACATTTCTTGGATCATCACTCAGAATTTTCAGCAGAACAGGCTACCAAGCTGGTGATATGGGCCATTTATCTGGACATGCTGGACAGCTTGGAACAGTTGTGGGGTATACATATGCACACAACTTACGATTTGAACATTCAAGCAAATTCTGTACAGTTGGGTGTAATTATGCATACAGCTTTCTATCTGAACATTGTATCACAGTCTGTACATTTGTGGGGTATGATTACGCATACAACTTAGTTGCACTCCCAGGAGTCGGACCCCTGCTGTGTGTGACAAAAATTATTGCTAACATTACAGTACACTGTGCTATCAGGGAATTGATGTAAAGCTTTCAACTGTTTTCTATCTAAGTCTCCCTAACTTGTACGATATGACTGACCTCATGGCACTTCCAATATTGTTAAGCAGGACTTCATACCCATTTTATCTGCATACCACGGTATGGGTGACACTGCTTATGATACAACAGTACTATTTATAGTATGGAACAGATCACAAACATATGAGAGAAGAGTAAACAGATGCACTCCAGGGGTTATACCTTTATTCACAGACTATTAACACATTTATTTCTACTGGTACAACACTTTCTAAGGCTTTTATATTCTTTGTTATGACAGAACATGCAGACTGATTACTAACCTGCCTCACAATGCAGCCGTTGCAGCTTGCATCATGGGCTTGCTGGTTTGCAGCCCGCTCATCTGCAGCTGTCAGAGAAATGCACTGATATTTAGCCATACATATCCATAGTACACACAAGCTAGGCAATTATTTACTACTTAGTAGAATGTGTACTTAGTACTGGGGCATTGGCCATCTGCCAACACTCCTGGATCCACTGTTCCAGGACATCCCCCCCTCCACTGCTTCAGGTCAGCATGGTGGTGCCTGACCTGCTCACCAGTCCGGGGGATACCTGTGGCACTGGTGAGGTCACAGGCGAGACTGTCCCAGGCCTCCGTTTTGTACTGCGAGCCCTGGTACTGGCCCTGCAGTAGTCTCTGATCATGGTGTTTTACCAGGAGCCATACCATGAATTTTGACTCCTGGATGCCCCAGCGCTGTGCTCTGAATCAAGTGCCTTCACCCACACCAGCCATTCTGCCTGCAGTAGGAAGCTACAACCAGTTATGACACATATTCTCACCTGTGGGGTTTAAATACAGCCAGTTTCCCACACTTGGCTATGATTGGCCAGTTTTGAAAAGGCTAAGCTATGGGCACACCTGCTTACATAAGGTTGGCACTGTTTAAAGAGGTATACCAATAGGCAGATTGAATTGGCACCCCTACACATTGCTTACACTTACTAACATGAGCTGTGTTGCGGTTAGCATTGTTTCATAGTTGATTATCACTATATTTGCCATTTGGCAATGATTTATTCTTCATTACAGGTTATATATGTGTCTGCTCTCAGACACGCCCCCTGCTCTCGTCCATGCTCCGTGTAGCATTAGGAGTTCAGGCAGCGCACCTTCATTAATAGGCATGGCACGCTGCTGTCCTCATCTTAAACTGCCGCTTCCGTGCAGGACTAAATTAGTCCTGTACGGAAGTTTAGTAAATCCGGGAGAAAGTCCAAACAAACTGAACCTGAAGTAGAGAATATTGTAACAGAGATAAAAGAACTGGAAGTGGGATCTTTAGAAAACGGTAGGAGCAAACAAAATAGAATGTGTGGGAACAGTACATGCAGAATAATGTTTTGGAGGAGGAGTGAGGTTTAAGGGAAGACAGGAATTGAGCAATTTATGTAATATTGGATTGACGATAATTGTATAAAAGCATATGTGTGATGTATAATGTTTGTAACTGTGAACATGCTAACTTTTTTTTTCTTTTATTTAAATGTATGTTTGCCTATGTCTTAAGTGGTAATTCAGTAAAGGTGTTAAAATTAATCAGTCATATTAGTACAAAAAAATGTAATTAAGCCATTATATGTAAATATGTGGCATATCCTGCATCACATTCTATTCAAAATCTTAAGAAAACTATTCATGTGAAAAGCCATCTAGTCAGAGCAATGATCTTGGATGCAAAATGAAGTACCCGTTTAACCTCCTGCGAGAGTTTGCACATATTTAACTCAATTTCTGGGAGGTATGATCATACTTAAACAGTGAAGGGAGTATCCAGGGGACAGTTCACTGGATGACCCCACTCTACAATGATTTAACAGTTACCTAAACAACCGGTCACAATCTGTCAAATAGGGCAACTCCCTATCCCCCCCACTCCCTGTCACATGTGGTGTCCACAAGGTTCAATCCTTGGCCCCCTTCTCTTCAACATATTTACAAATAATCTCCACCTATCTACCACTAAAGCCAACATTGTCCAGTATGCGGATGACACTACCCTAATCTGCTCAGCAAAACACATCCAATTACTTCAAAGCAAAGCCCAAGAAATCTTCACTGAGGCAAAGAACTGGCTAAACAACTACCAACTAATACTAAACCCCCAAACAACAGAGCTAATACTATTCCACCCAACCAAACACTGCAACGCCACCTTTACCATCATGTCTACCAATGGCACCCTCATCACTCCAGTAACTGAGGCTAATCTCTTAGGCATCACTATTGATCACCAACTGAAATACAACAAGCACATATCCCAAACTATCTCTAAAGTCCATAAAAAACTAGGTTGCCTATATCATTGCAAACTATTCCTAACCCCTGAGACTAGAACAACAATAGCCAGAACTCATCTCTTATCAACACTACTTTACGCCTCTCCAGTTCTCACCAATATTAACAAAACCAACCTGAAAAAACTCTCTACATGCCACAATAAAATAGCTAGGTTCGCTGCCAATAATAGATCACATTCCCATCATTGCCTATCCCTAACTAAACTGCACTGGGTAGAATTTCCACACCTCCTACACTACCACCAACTGATCATAGCCATCAAATTATCTTCCATCAGGGGAAATGCCCTGCCCTTGCCAACATGCTAAACTTTCACAACCCTAAAAGGGAGCTACGTTCATGTATCAAAAACCTGACTGAAGTTAATCCATGCAATAACAGTTCTGGGGAGGCCTTATTCTCCCATGATGTTGCCAAAGCATGGAACACCCTCCCACCTGAACTCAGGCTACAAAGTCACACAGGCACCTTCAAAGGCCTTCTTAAATTACACCTCAATACTAACCCTCTCTGCAACTGCAAAGGCCCCCCTTGAAGACCCACTTTTTCATATGTAAGTGACCCATTGAAGCCTTTAATGCATACACTATACTCTCACCTGAAATGTACTTTTTGTATATATTGTAAATAATGGTACTACTCCTGAGTATCTTATTGTTCTACATAATTGTTTTTTGTACTTCATTGTTTCTCTTATCTTGTATGCCAGTTTTATTGTTATCTAAAGCATGTATGTACACTGTTATTTCTTTGGAGCTTTTCTCCCCAGGACTCCACTGAAAAAGGACACATGATGTCCAGCTGAACTTATCCTGGTAAATTAAATGTTAAATAAATAAATAAATGATGGGGTGTAATTCTGCCCCACATTGTCTCCAGATATGTGTAAAATATCACTTATTCTACATCAAACAAAGCCTCACATTTCGGTCTCCCTGTGATGTGCTTTCGAGTGGCATGTCTCACCTAACCTGCCACACCCACTTTACAATATTCTGGAGATGAAACAATCTCAGAGTTCTAGTCTGTATATATTCATAGCAATCTGTAAATTACACGTTTCTTGCAAATCAAACTGGGAATGATCTGTATTATTTACTGTTAGAGTAATCTGAGGAAAAAAAGCTGTTTATGAAGTTGAGAAATTACTTGATTTGCTTCCTGTCAAATTCTGTTTTATGCTTCTAATGCTATTCTTTAAAGAACTACCTAGTAGACACCTAAAGAGGGACATAGCTCAAGCTGGAAGAGGATTTCCTTATACCATACAACTAGGGAATTCAGTTCTGGTGGAGTACCTTACCTTTTCCATATTCTAGGCCCCTTAAGATAGATCTGTTTCTTATAGCTCCTATGTGCAAATAATGGGAAATGGTGTAGTTGAGCATTAGTCACAGTAAATGTACTAAAACAGAAAAAAAAAATTCTAAGCAGAGATGTATAGTTTTTCTGTAATAAGTATCCTCTTGAATACATCTCCTAGTGGAAAATATAGCCTTCCATTTTTTGCTCCAGTCATTTGGGAAATATAAAATATATCTCTTGGAATACAATAACAGCCCATGTTAAGTCACAATTATACTCTCACAGAAATACTGGAAAATGGTTATGCAACTATAGGTGACGCTGTTCTACTACCAAGCTATTTGAGAAGATAGTTCCTTCAGGGTAAACGGGCATCTAAAGGCCTATAATTCACAAGATGGCTACCAGTATATATTTAGAAGTGGTCATAGTACCACTACAGACCCTTCTATCTCATTAGAGGCACTGGTAAAGGTGAGTTGATCAAAGTTATTTTGTTGGACTTGTCAATCCTTTCAGTATATCAGATAATTATGGAACCGACTCTGTGTGCACTGGAACCATCAGAAATAAACTGGACCCCCGATTTCCTGAGTGGCAAACTTTTTCAAAGTAAGCATCATTCATTCTCACTCTCACATTCTTTCCTGCTAGAAATGGGTATGCCACAGACCTCTGTTTCAAGTTCATTACTTTTTTTTACACTTTTCCTGAATTCACTATCAACAAGGGATAACAAAATTGTTCATGTTGATGACTTGATTTTTATGGAACAATAACAGTGAAAGTGTTTTTGGATTGAGTATCACCTTATACAAATTTACCTAAGTTTGAATCTTTCGCCCATCAAAGTTAATTTACTGAAAACCAAATCAGTGTTTTTGAACCCATGTATCACTGGCCCAGATGACATGCACATACAGTGGATACTTACAATTATACAATAAATGCTCATTACTCTTCAAAAGTGAGCATGCTGTTTGGACAGCCCAACCAGTGTGCCTGTTATAAATTGGACAAATACCAATAGAAAAAAAGTCCATCTGGTGAAGAAACATTGAGCAGCCAGACTTTCTATTGGCATATGCTAAGGGACAGAGTAAAATATAAGAAAATTCAGATACAATCTCCAAAACTAAACAAACAGAAGCCTAAGTGGTTTTCCTTATATATTTATGTTGTCCTCCATAAATCTCTACTTTTTTAATCATTAAAAAAACAGCAATGGGGATTCTGTTTTCCCTGTCACTTCTGCACTGATGTACTGTGTAAGCAAGGGAAAGTCCTATATACATAACCAGTACATTAGTATAAGGAAAACAATACAGAAGAAGACTGAAGTGCCATTAAACAAATACACTATTTATGAAAGGTAATTAATTTCTTTCTTAAATAATGCAATTGTATAATAGCAATAATCCACCCCTGTTCGTGTATTTCAGGATTTACGTCTAGTTGGCTGTGTTTAATTACACCACCTGTGGATAAATTCTAAGATACCCATGCATACTCGTGGATTATTTCTTAAATATTCAAGTGCCACACTAGACCCTACATGGATACTTACCCATCATGCCTTATAAGCATCTTTTGTAAGGAAGTCAGGATTTTTGTAGCTGGGGCAGCTCCAAATACCTTGACTGAAATATGCTTTCCCTATTAACTCAGCTACAGATTACAAAAAAAAAAAAAAAAACGACCTGTAGAGCTCAGAACAGTATCTGACATTTTTATAACTGGTGCCGTAGACTGTAAGTTAGATGGTTTTCAGTTTTCTCTGAACAAAACTACTTACTCACATAGTGATTTACAAACATATTAATCCAGACCAGCACAACATCCTTTAGAGGCTTCTGAAAATAAAATGTACTGCAGAACATTTACATCTAGTAAGGCAGGTATGATAGACCAGGACATCCCATTTCAGTCACTGGAGTGTACTTCTAGACCCTTATCAATTCAAGGACATAAATTTTGATCTCATTTCCAATCAATTAAAAAAAACTTTCCTATCACATTTTTTTTCTTAAAAAGCGAATTAAGATATTCCTGTTTAGGATGATCATGTGTACATGCTCAGGTCAGGTGAGTATTTATCCATTGCTGACATTATATATATATATATATTTTGGCAGAAGTATCTGTTTGTTTTAATAACTTGTTAGGTTGTGCCTAAAAAAGTACTGTACAAATTCATCTGTTTACAGTATTTTTTTTTTCATTTTTATTGTAACTGGGTCATGACTGAAAATTGGCCCTAATGTTCCAGATCACATGTATATTAAAATAAATAAATAAATACAACTCAACTACAACAAAACAGAAAATAGATAACAATGACCAAGTAGCAAAACTCACTAAAATTTGATACATTTTAGTGTTTTGTGCTATGCAGTCATTATTAAATAAATAAAATAAGTTATGTGACATGCAGGATACAATCTGTTTGATTTTTTGATATAACAAAAGTTTGCCTGTATTATAGAGCAAAACAAGCTAACTGCATGCACCCTTTATCTGTTTATTTTAAAGGAGAAACTTTGCAGTGGGTTTCACTCTTGAGGTACACCCATTATATAGTGTCTTTTGTAGACGTTCTGTGATAGCGGGACACTTCTTTTGTCCCAAGCATGGTATCTGTCAGACTGAATGAAGGAACACAGAACCCTAATGGTCCAGAGTTACTGATCCCTACTTGAACCAGGTTCTACCTTAAAGAAACTATACATTCTGAATAACATGTGGAGTCTCTGTGGTGACTACATAATGCACATTAATCAGAATCTTCAAAAGTAACAGTCTCCACGTTTACCTTTTACACACTGCATATCCACCCTAATTAGAATGTCAACTGGAGTTGTGATCAATATTGTGTGTTTAAAATGTATCTTAATATTATTTATGTTAAACAGTAATATCAAATCTACTTTTAAAACATGCCTTAGAAATACATCACCATCAAAAAGGCAATGCTGACTTATCTTCTGAGGCTGCATACAACCACAGTCAATGATTCATAGGGCCTTTAACCCATTTTATGAAATACAAGAAAGAGCAGTATTAAAAAAAATAGAATAAGCTATGTGGCATATACAAATAAGTATTAAAGCACTGCATGGTATCTAACAAGTAGCTCATGATCTTAACTGAGGAGCTGGAACAGACATCACAGGCCAGTAACTGAGTTTGATAGATCTTAACTCAAAATCAAATATAACCCCAAATAATGAGTTTCCAAAAGGAACAATAATAGAGTTAAAGAACTGCACTTTCATAAACAAGGTGCCTTCATGTTTTGAGTTAAAACTGTAGCAAATGTATTTTGCTGGAAATGACCAGATGTCTACAAAACCTGTATTGCAGATACAGGCACCATTCAATAGTTTCTGCTTTAAAATCTCTAAATGTATAGCACATAATATAAAAGCAGCCAGCTACTAAACAATCTAAAATGAAAATAAAATACTTAGATTGAACTTTAACATATAAGACTGTTTATAGCAAAATTTGAGAATGTTACACGCACAGAATAACATAGCATAAGTCACACAAACCTAGTAGAAGACTGGCCATATCAAAACTTGTTTCAGAAATTTGCTGGAAAGGCATCATCAAAGAAGACATTGTGCAACTTGTATTTATATTGGAAATACTGCTTCAATTAAGTTATAAGCATGCTAGCAGGCAATATAAAAAAGTATCATTGTCTTGCTGGCAGCATCTGGAAAGACAGAACTAAAATATAAATCAATATTCCAAAGGACAAGTAGCTGGTAGTTTTCAAATTCAGCAAATTCAGCTGCATTATACAAGTGTTGGAGGGTTGAGAATGGTACTGTATTGTTTAATTTTGTAATGAATTAACACACAGCTATCTTAAATGCATTTAATTATACCATCTGGAGTCACATACTTTCTTTTGTCAGCACTAATAATAAGTTTATATTTATCCTTAGTGAGAACTGGTAGTGTTTCTCAGCATCACTGTTTTAACATTTTTATATTTCAGCTTATAAACATAGCAAGCTGATTTATAGCAGTTAAATATAAAACTGGAAAAGTGGCCAATGTCATTTACTTAAAAAAAAATTAAAATTATTTCTATTAAATGTCAAAATCTGAATTATAAAATGCTCTGAATTAAGGTATCTTATATTGTGTAAACCTGTAAGACAATGCTTCATTGTTATTGTATCTGTAGGGTCTATATTATGTGATTGAAGAATCTCTTCTATGAACACATAATAACTGACACATATACAGCAAATGCTGCAAACCGCGAACGACCATGTCCTCGATTTTTTCCTCGGGAAAAAATTCAGTTGGCCTTTATTGGGAATCACCTTTTCTTCAATGTAGAGTGATCTTGGAGTTGATATATTTAGTTAGGGGGTGTGGGGAGCATAGCCCCCCACTTGATTAGTGCCTTAAATTTTTTTTTATTTCACAGCCACGTGAATTTTTCCCGAGGAAAAAAATTTGAGGACGTGGCCATTTGCGGTTTACGTTCGCTGTGTATTTGTCGATTATTATGTGTTCAAAGAAGAGATTCTTCGATCACATAATATAGACCCATATCTATATTTTCAGGAGGTACGAGTTAATTTAATACTTGTAATTTACAAGTTTAGTCACACATTTGTTTGACTGCTTAGATCCCAAACCTGAAATTAGGCAAAATGTGCATGATAACAATGTTGTTAAATTACATATTTCAACAAATAAAAATGCTGTCACATTATTACAGCTTTCACTGTTTGGGAATAGTCATCAAACCACTGTATGAAAAGCAAAACATCAATCAATTTACATTGTATTAGGAAAATACTTGTATTTACTTTTAGGAATTGTCAAGAGTGTTGTTTGTATACAAAACCTTGTATTATAAACTTTAAACTGAAAGGTTGGTATCAGATGCACACTCATGTAACTACATAGAATATTGCTGGCAGTGTATGGGTTAATTAACATCTGAATATAAAGACATATGTCTAACCTACATATCATTCAGAACAAGTTTAATCCAGGTTGTTCAGGTGAGTGGCTCTTAGTAATTTTTGTTCTTTTAAGCAACTGGCAACATGCATAAATTATGGAGCTGTGATGCGAATCGTACAGTTCTGTATTTTTACAGCTCATTTCATGTATGTACAGACTAGCATAATTATTTATAGTTTATACATGACAATATTGTATTGTAGTTATCAGCCCATTCATCTAAGCAATGTTATCATGTGATGGCTGATAGGCAGCTTTCTGTTACTTATTTGGCATTCCAATATTCTTCTTTTGATGACCATATATAAAAGGAGGTAGATACTTACAAAGTCCCTATTACAAGACTTAGTAATTGTTTTTGATTAGTTATAATTAAGAGTTGGGGGAGTTAACATATTGTTTTAAGTGTCGTGGACACAAGGTACAGGGTTTGATTCTCACCATTGAGGGAAGCTGGCTAGCCTTACAATGGCCCAAACGAGCAGCTTGCCTATGAACCTGATTATGCTTATGTTTATGCTCTGTTACTATTTTTTAATTTTGGTCTGCTGAGCTATGCATTGGCTATTCTTGAACAGCTCAGAGGCACTGTTTTGAAGCAGTTATTTTAAAGTGTAGAGGCATGGTTATAATTTTTATTTGGCATCTTCCAGGGAAGAAGTTTTTGGATTAGGTATGGGGGTCATGGTGGCAAGGGAAATCAGCCTCCATGAATTGTTCTAACTTTGTTGGGGTAGTGGTTGGCAAGTGGCATGATTTGTGTTTCTTCTTAGTGGGTATTAATTTATCAACTCAGTCCAGGCCCAGGAAATATAACAGTGTACCTAAGCATTGTTTATAATATGTTAAATTGTTAATACCTGTCAACATTTTTTCTACTGTTGTGACTTAATAACACATAATGCATCTTTATATATCATCTATGTAATGCTAAAATGCCCTATTCTTGGAACTGCTGCAATTAATACTTATAATAATGAAATAAAAATATACAAAAAAAATTCTGGTAGTCTGGTAGTTGGCACAGTGGGTTAAGACTGCAAGCTGTTAAAGAGCTAGTTCCTGTAATACAGAGTTTGATTCCCAGAGCCTGCATTTGTCTACTGTGTGACCTTGAGCAAGTTGCTTAACCAGATAGTGCTTTGGGGGATAGGACTCCTAAGAATTTGGGCTAGGCTCCTCAATGGTCCCCATTTATATGTGGTATTAAACAATAAACATATCATGGATTTTATTAAGCAGACATACTATTTCTCAGTTTTTCGGATCCCAGCTGATTGGCTGACAGTAGTATCCAGTGGTGCAGTTCTTGTTTGGTTTAGTGTGTGTTTTTGACTGCATTTGTCTGCTCATCATTTTGGTTTGGTCTGTTAGTATGGAGAGCAGTTCTTCTGTAATGGCTCCATTTGTGGAGCTTACTGACAGGTGTGGATTTCTACCAAAAATCAATAGTGTTTTGAGAGAGATGACTATATTAGTGCATTTGTTATCACAACTGATGATGAAAGGCCATAGTTCTATGCAAATTGGTTCAGGCAGTGTGGGTATTCCCTGTAATCCAGAACAGTTGCATTGTACAGGAACTGATGCAAGAATGTTTCGGCGGAACAGTCAAGGTGAAAGAATGGTTGGTTTGTTCAACTTAGGAGAGGCTGGTAACCCGTTTGTAAGTCAACAAATGCATCTTAATCTATCTAGAGACAAGTTATTAAGGAACAGTGCTCAGAACTGGAGTGTATTATTTGGGGATTCCTGGGAGTACAACAAATATGATAATATGGATTTATGACTTTGGCTTATGGACAATAATCTTTTTTTGTCACTCAGAGACTAAAGAAACAAACTCTTATAATCCTGTTTTAAGTAAGTTGAAAGACAAAATGTTTAAATATAGGTCAGTACCTTGAGGCTTAAGAATTTTTAAATAGCCAAACAATGTTATTGAAGGCAATGAATTTCACTGCAATGTTATTGAAGGCAGTGAATTTCACTGCACTCTAAAGAATATCTTTGATAACTGTGGTTTTGAAGTTAAGGGGGCCATCATTAAATATAATGATGCAGTACTGAATAATGTATTTCAAGAAAATGAAGTGCTGAACATCCAGCTTCAGAAATATCTGTTTATGGTTGAGGAATATAAAGTTAAATATTAAAGTACATTACACAGTACAGATGTTAAATGCAATATTATTAAGAAATGCAAGTAGGACAAATTAGAAAGGGATCAAAAGGAATATAAGGAAAATAAAGTTTGCCCCCAACCCTACAATAATTATAACAGAAATAGATATAAGGGTTATCATAATACATCACCTACAACCATAGAAGATAGTGAAAGGACCAGTGTGGGAGTGATGAAGAGGGCATGAAATTGTTGGAGAGTAATACAAATAACATGGATGAAGGTAACGGGATTGACCATTTAGAACCACCCCCAAGATAGTCCAAAAAAATTATGAACAGAAAAGTAATACAAGAGTCATACTGGAACCACTAGGGCAAGGATATGAGCACAAACAAAAGTGTAGGAGGAAGAGGAAATGGAAAAGGAAAAGGGGAATAGTTTTAGATAAGAAGGTAATTCAAGATTTTAAACTGAATAACGACACACCACCAAAACCAAAATAACTCCAACCACCAAAACAACACAAAAACTAAAAAATACATAAGTAATCCCTCACCTGAGTATTCAATGCAGCAAATCCATGTTTCACAAGCATGGGCAGGGAAGACAAACAAAATGAGTTTAACAATATTGTCCAATTTATTTTCCAAGAAAAAAAAATGAAAGCTCAGATGATACAAAGTTAAGGGCTTTCATCAATTATAAATGTCAGCTGACTTCTTCAGAACCAAATGTATCATACCATAAAACACAAAGCTTTTAATACACTCAATAATAAAAATTTAAATCTAATTTGCTATCCAGATTTGTGCCCTTAGTTAAAGTTGTATTTTAGATAGGTTTTTATGCAACATTTGTTATCGTTTAAAACAGTTGCATTTTTAATATTATTTTCATTGCTGTCACCTTAAGAGGATTCAAGCCATGATTAATTAGGTGAATGTTGGCAGGATTTTAATTACCGAGTGCATAAAATGTTTGTGTTTTATGGTATGATACATTTGGTTCTGAAGAAGTCAACTTGAAGTTTATAGTTGATGAAAGCGATTAACCTTGTATTATCTGAGCTTTGATTATTTTTCCTGGAAAATAAATTGAGAGATATTGTGAAGCTCATTTGTTGGCTTCCCTGCCCATGCTTGCTAGTGAGACATGAATTTGCTGCACTGAATATTCCAGTGAGGGATTACATCTGCATTTTCTAGTTTTTACATCTAGATATTGTTACAAAAGGTAATGTGTATACATTTGATCGTTTTAAAATTTTCAGTGAGTCATCTCCTTATTGAGAAAGGGCATTTTAAATTGTTTTTAAAAATTTAATTTTTTTTCCTATGTGTAGTTCAAATATAAGTAATAATTTAATATATTTTAATGTTTTTTTAATAATGTTGAATTTAATATCATGTATCCAGATGAATTATGTATGGTAAGGGAACATAATTTAAAAAAAGAGTATATTTAATCCACTTTTACATAAACATATTAGGAATTTTGAGGGTCTCGAAGAAAGAGAAATATGTTCTTATATGCAAAATAAACATTTTAGAAATTATCATTTAGATGAAGAATAAGAGTTAATACTTAAAAATCTGATAAGCAATAAATCTATTAGAGCTATGAAGCCAAATAAAGGTGGTGGGATAGTACTGATGAATGTGAATGAATATGCTAGTAGAATGTCTAATATTTAATTGGGTAGTAATAAATATATGTCATTCTCAAAAATGAGATCAATATAGCATATTTCACTATTGATTATATCTTGGAAGATCATCTTCTTACAAACCTTTATAAATGAGGGCTTGTACTACTTTTTAAAAGTTGAAGAAGCATTGGTACCATTCATATTTGTTATACCTAAGGTCTATTAGAATGTTTGTAATCCTCCCTTGAGACCTATAGTGGCAACGAATGACTCAAAACTCACCCTCATCAGTATTTATACATCATAGACTTAAACCATTTATAATTATAGTCATCACATCCTGAAGGACTCTTGGGATTTTCTTCAAACTGTTATAATTCCCTTTATAAAGAAGATCTAATTTTGTTACTATAGAAATTATAGATCTGTTTTCTACAATACCTCATGAACAAAATATGAACTGCTTTATAGGTGCTCTATTAGAATACAATTTTTGAATATGCAGGACATAAAAATTATTTACAGAATGAATATTAATTTATACAATGATTTTTGTTTTTATGAAACCCCAAATTATGCTAATTTAGTTTAGTGTATATTGGATAAGTCATATGTATTATATTATCCATACTCATTGCATTAGAATTTATATAATTTAGAAATTATGTTTTTGGATGGCATCTGTATTTTTTGGACATATACAGAATTAAAACTGTTTGAATTTATAGAATATATTCAGAAGACTACCACATTCTTGAAGTTTGCTTATACCAAAAAGCAAATGTCTGTTAATTATCAAAATGTAACTATACACAAAATGGAAGCAAATAATGGATTTAAATTAACTCAACACAGGAAAGGTACCTTCTCTAATTCCTATTCCTATTTATATTATACTAGTTAACATCCCAAACACCCGAAGATAAGTATAGTAAAAGGACCATTAATTAGAGTTGTATGAATAGTTTCAGAACATAGGGATTACCTGGATAAATGTCAACAACTTATCAATATGTTTATTGAAAGAGGGTATAATATGGCTATGGTACTATTTATGAGGAATTAACAATAAAAACTTAAATAAACTCCTGTACTAGGAACAAGGAAAGTTGATACAAATGAGAGCTTTAAGGAAATCAATAATAAAAAATAAAAGCATGTATTATGAACTATAATCAAGTCTCTACCAAGATAAATATATTATTCTTAAATAATGGAACATTTTTGCCTGGATGTCTGATTCTTTAGACATTTTATCAGACACCCCCATTTTTATATATATAAGACAGTGTATAATATAAGGTAGAGAAACAAAGAAAAATACATAGTGGGTCAGAACATACCCCTTTTGGTATCTACAAATGTGGCATGTGTGAACAATGTAGATAAATAGTGAAGAAGGATCAGATAACATTAACGACAAGTAACAGAACTATTTGTAATAATAAACATTACACATATAATAGTAGGGGAATTAGATACCCGGCACTTTATACTCAATGCCCTTCATTCTATATAGGGGAAAAATGAAAGGTGTTTAAGAAAAAGAATTTACAAATATGTATATTAAATCCAAAAAGGGAACAAAACCAATACAATATATAAACATACTAAGACAGTAGTATCAAGTTGTGCAGTTTTTGTTTGGTTTAGTGTATTTTTTTTAAACCTTTTTAAAACATTTCTAGTCTTTTACATGTCAACAAGCCATGCTAAATTGATTCCTCCACTTTATATATAAATTTACTAAGTCAATTTTTTTCATATGTTGCACTTGAAATGCTTTCCTCAATACTATACCTGCCTTTATTTCTTATATCAGATCTTTCCATTGCTACATAATCATTTCTTGTTTATCAAACTGTTTACACAACACACAGAAACACGAGCACACACACATACACACACACACACACACACACACACACACACACACACACACACACACACACACACACACACACACACACACACACACATCTAATTCATGAAAAACTATAACCCTCCTACTTTGACTGTATCTCCCAAAGCCTTTATTTTTCTTCTTATTCAACATCAGTCCTTCTTTCTTTAATTCATCTTTTCCTTCTACTTTTATCAAGACGTCTTTCCTCCAAACTTTTTGTTACAGTAGTCAGATCATCTGCATAGGATATAGAGGAAGTGTCACTCCTTTTATTTCCTACTCTGCTCATCCTAAATCTTTTTGACAATTCATTACTGCAGCATCCATAACCACTGGTGGTTGCCTCTCCGGTTATTGTACAGCCGTGTTTAACACATTTTTGAACTTGAATACTTTCACCCTCTATCCATTAACCATCACTTTATTCCATTTATTATCTTTATATTTATATACAGCTTTTAATACATTTATCATTTCCCTCTACTCCATAATTTCTTAATATTTCCTATGTACTGCTATTATCTATACTAGCAAGTGTGTTTACTATATCAGAATTATTTTATTTTTTCTTTCTCTAACTACACCATCTACCTGCTCAGTACCCTCACACACTCATTCAGCTATTTTGTTTTTTTATCATTTGTTTAATTAAAGACATACAACTCATCATGGCCTAGTACATTTTTCATTAACTTCTTATAATACCATATCTAGCTCCATTCTAATAACTTTTTTTCTAACCAATCCACTTCTTCTGTTTTTAATTTCCTTACATTCCACTGCTTTTTCTTCCCATCTTTTTCATTAATATACGTTTTAACATAGTTTATTATTTTCATTATTATTTTTGCTTGTACTTAACCTCTCCACTAATAGACTTTAAATTAACCATTTTCCTTCCTCATACATCATGCATTTCCCCAAAAATCTATAATGTATTCTTGTCTTCCTTTCAAAACTATTTATGCCTATATATCATATTTTTACTTTTCTTCTTTCAAAAATACTTCTTTCTAAATATCATATTTTTCTCATTCTCCTTATTTTAAGATATTTTCTGTCACTTTATTATAGTTCTCATTATTTTTTCTAATATTAAATACTATTTTACCAGCGAACCCCACACCAAGTAAAGACCACATAAATGTCACTAAAATAGCTGAAATACTTGTGCAGGGTTTGTGAAATTTGTGTTTGAAATATTGGATATTCTCAAAATGAACCCTAGGGGTGGGGATTGCAAGAATTTACTAAAGAAAAGAGAATTTAAGTGGCAGCTTAAGTTAGCTGCAATGTTTCCACCCAGTCTGAATAAGACTGTTTCCATTGCTCCCATGTTGCTGAAAAGAGCTAATAGATTTTAGCCATATAATTATTTTAAATATATTTTAAACATGATATATTTATGTATGTGGATTTACATTACATCATTTTAGAAGGTAGAATTTATATGTCTATAAGTGAATTTCAGTGGAGTTTTTGTATGTATTTAAAATTCCATGACATGGTTTCTTTAATGTTATGTATAAAACTCTTTGGAATTAATGAGTTTCAATTGTGATGTCACTAACTGAAAGTATTTAAATGGTTCTTTTTAAGTAGGAGGTTGTATTCTGATGAAGTCTCTTACAGGAGATGAAAGCGCTTAATACTAATAACTTATTGGATTTTTACTCTTTTTTTCCTGAGTACATTTTCTACAAGGATGGTATTTCAGCTATAGGTTCATAGGTAGGTACTAGGCTATCTGCCCGAGGGCATTTTTAAGCCTAGCCAGAGTGTGTCAGCTTTCACCATACCATTGATTAATTAACTGATCCTCTGTCAAGCAGAGCCAATGAAGTCATCCCAGGGGTGTATTTTCTGTTACCCATCCACTCGTTAATGTTTCTCTTGAAGAGTGTTAGTGAGGGGCTCTACCTAATATAGTTTGGAATTTTGTTCCAAAGCATGGGGAGTCTCTGTGACAGGAATCTATCCCTCCAGCATGTTCTATTTATTGTTGTGGTGAGGTTTAGCTCACTAGAATGCGTGGCTCACAGTGACTTGGATTTCTTTAGGTGGAGTATGTCCATTAATTCTGAGTTGGACATGGCTTTATAAGTCAGGCAGAGATCACCTCTGAGTAAGTGATATGCCACTGAGTACAGCCAGAGTTTTTTCAGTCGGGCTGCATAGGACATATGTTTGAGGCCAGTAATCCTCTTGGTGAGGTACTTTTGTGGTCTCTCCAGCTGTTGGAAGTGTCTTGTGAGGTACATCCCAAATGGGGCATTGTACTCTATGATGGGTCTAATGAGTGATGAGCAGAGGGGCACTATAACCTCTTTATTTCTAGATGCAAACCCTTTAGTAATTTGATGGGCCACATAGAAGGATTTCCTAACTACTTTGGCAATATGATTGTCAAAGGACAGATTACTATCTACCCCGATCCCCAGATCTCTTATTACCTCTTCTGTATTAAGGGGGCTGCCACCTATGTGGTAATTCGTGGGTGTTTTGTTTTTCACAAATGGGTTGACTATGCATTTTCTGGCATTTAGCTTGAGGCCAGGACTTTGACACCAGGTGCCCATCTCAGTAAGGCCCTCCTGGAGGATGTCCATGTTAGTCAGAGAGTCAGTTATGGCTCCCAGTTTGCAGTCATCGGCAAACTTGGTTATCCATAGTCCTCCTGTGTTTGCCTGTACTTCTGAGAAGTATATGTCAAACAGTAGGGGTCTCAGGAGCAAGCCTTGTGGGACACCACCTGTAACTGGTTTAGAGTCAGACCTGGAGCCCGCTATTCTTACCATGTGAGTTCTGTCTGTAAGCCAGTTGGCAACCCAACTCTCATAGGGGTTTATGTTTAGGCTGGTGAGATTTTCTGTAATACCCGAGTGGGGAATGGTGTCAAAAGCCTTGGCGAGGTCAAGGTAGGTTGTGTGAACAACCTTTCCCCCGTCTATGGCCTTGGTGACAGGCTCGAAGAAGTCAACCAGGTTTAGTAGGCATGATCTGCCCTTAACAAAGCTGAACTGGGTCGGGTCAAGTGTTTGGAGGTTCCCAATGTCTTTGTTAATGAGTTTATTTATTTATTTTTTTATTTTACATTTGTTGACTGGGCTAGTCCAACTGGATATATGTCCATTTTCAGTGGAGTCCCGGGGAGAAAAGCTCCACACTTCAGAATAGAATCACAATAGCATAAGTACATTACTAAGATTTAGCAAATTTTACTAGTAAATACATTTTAGCTTAAGAGTAAGGAAAAAATCTTCTAAGCTACATATCACGTATGGATATACATGCAACAAAATATAAGGTAAATAAAACTGAGCACTATTTGAACTTTCAAAAGGTTATACAAATAATAGTGTTAGTAGAAAAGAATAACTAGTTTGTGTGAGTGAGAAGAATAGGGTCAGGAGACAGTGGAGGTAGTTAGTCTGGGTTTGCACAGAGGCATAGCCAATGCAATTTAAGGTATGGTTTGAGTTTGGATTTAAATAGTAAAGTTGAAAGTAGTTGAAGGTAGGGAGGTTAGATCAGTAGGGAGGGAATTCCAGGTTTTACCCACTGTGTTAGAGAATAGAGCGTCTCCAGCCAGATTGTTGGTTTTACTTATCTTTACCACTAATTTATTTGATGAGCACAGGGTCTTCAGGTTATTGTAGGGGGTGATTAGATTAGTTAGTATTGGAGTAGATGTAGGATAAAACAGTATCTTATGGGCAATAGTTAGCTGGTTTGATAGAATAAGATTTGGCAATTCTAACCACCCTAGTTGATTAAGATTGTTACAATGATGGGTTCTATAGGTAGACCCAGTTGCAAATCTGGCAATATTATTGTAGGAGCTAGCCAGCCTGTTCAGATTGCTTTTGCATAGTTTGGTATAGATAGGGGATGCATATAGTAGGGTTGAGATAAGGTGGGTCCGGGCAATGGTGGTCCTGGCTAGTGGGGTAAGTAAGGATTTGATCCTATAGAGGGAACCTAGTTTTTTGTTTACTGTTTTTATAGTGTTGTTAATATGTGGCTTAAAGGTGAGGTTGTTGTCAATTAGTACTCCAAGTAGTTTTGTTGTAGAGTCTGGACATATGATTGTACCATTTCTAGATGTGACTGTGAAATGCAGTGGGGGGGCTTTGCGGGTGGGAGTAAATAGTAGCATTTTTATTTTTTTTTGGGTTCAGGATGAGACATCATTGAAGAAGCCAATTCTCTACTGTGTTAAACGTGTCTTGGGGTAGGGAATACAATTGTGATAGTAAAGAGGCTGAGCATATTAGTGTGGAGTCATCCACATATTGGATACAGGTGGCTTGAGGTAATACAGAGTGTAGGTCGTTAGTAAAACAGAAAAGAGGAGAGAACCCAATATGGAGCCTTGAGGGGAGGACCCAATATGGAGCCTTGAGGGGACACCAAGGGCAACTGGTAGGTGGGAAGACAAGTTATTCTCCCATAGTACAGCCTGTTGCCTGTTATTTAGAAAGGAGTTCCATGATGATGCGCTCCATAGCCTTGCAGACCATGATAGTCGGGCTTATAGGGTGATAGTTCCCATGGTCTGTTGTGGCTCCACCTTTGTGGAGCAGAATAACCATTGCTGTGCATCACTCTATGGGTATGTAGCCTGTGGAGAGGCTGAGTTTGAACAGTGTGTTTAGGTGAGAGGTTAGTTTGTCTTTGAGCTCATGTAGGATGCAGCCTGGGACACCGTCCGGTCCCATTGATGCTCTGTTTTTAGCTTTGGAGAGGGCTGTTTTAACCTGAGTATCTGTGATTTCAGGGACTCTACATTCTTCTGGTATGTTTATGGGCCCTTTTGGGGGTGAGAGGGGGGTGAAGTTTGCGCTGTACCTGTCTGCCAGGATGTTGGCGATATCGGTTGGTTCGGTGTATTTTGTCCATGCTGCACTAACTCCAAGCAGATCTGAGCATTGCCACTTAGGTTCTTGACATAGCTAAAGAATGCCTTGTGGTTATCTTTGGAGACCTTGGCAATTTTTCTTTCGAAGCTCGCCTTGGATGATTTTATGAGGGGATCGTAGTTTCTTGCTGATACTGATCTGGGATGTCTTTCCTTCTTGGGATTTTACTCTTTTCTGGACTAGTTTCCTCTTTCTATTGTATAGTTTGTTTATGGCAGGAGTCCACCAGACTGGTTTCTTTTTCTTGGAGGAGTGAGTCTTGGTTTTGCTTGGGATGGCACAATCCATGCATTCTTGTAGGTGCCCATAGAATGCATTAGTAAAGGATTTTGCAGCTTGGACAGCATTATCCTTCAGCATGGGGGCTTTGAAATGTTCCACCTTGGTCTTAAGTAACGTGAAGTTTGCTTTTGAAAAGTTTTTCACAGTGGTTTCCTTGTCTGGGGGTGGGGGCAAAATGTGGATATCCAAAGGGATTTGTTTATGGTCAGGTCTAACCAGTGAGGGGTTGACCTCTGATGTTGAACACCGGTTGCCCATGTTGGTGATGACCAGGTCCAATATGTTGTCACCTCTGGTGGGAGTGTTGACCAGTTGAACCAGGGTGTTTGAGTTTATAAATTCTAGGAAATGTTGGGCAAGGGAGTTAGTACTTGAGTAGTTCTCCCAGTTAATGTTTGGGTAATTGAAATCACCCAATATTAGGGTGTTTGGTAGGACCTTTATGTTTCCCAGTGTTTCCAGAAATGTGGAATGGGGGTCCTGGGATATGGTGGGTGATCTGTAGCAAGCTACAATTTGAATTGCAGTTTTGCCCATTGTTAGTTGCACATGGATGATCTCTGAAGCATTGTGCTGTGCCACTAACCTGGAGTTATGGGTATCCTTGATGAATATAGATACGGTCCTGCCTTTTGTATTTTGGTTTGGGTTCTGTGGCTGAAATGTATGGTATGAGTTGTAGCCTGGTAGTGCTGGGGTGCTCTCTGGAGCCTTAAACCAGGTTTCTGTTACTGCACATATATCGATTTTCTCCATACAGAGGAGTGCTTCGAGTGCGTGCATTTTGAGGTTTAGACTTCTGGCATTGAGTAGCATTACCCTCAGTTTTTTGTTACTTGTGCTATTTATGGTGGTGGGTTTGTATTTTGAGCCTTGCCTAAAAAAGGCACTATGGGGGTGGCAAGAGTCTTGGCCAGTATTCGAAAGCCTATGGGTGACAGGTGCAAGCCGTCTCTAGCGAAGCAGCGTGGCTTGTCGAGCATGTCATCCCAGGCGGACAGACAGTGGATCCCCTTTGAATGACACCAGAAACTTAGCCAATTGTTGAAATCGAGATTTTTTTCTTTATACCATGGTATCATTCTTAGTGAGGGCAGGATGCTACTCAGGGTCAGGGTCATACCAGCCTGGGCTATGTGATCAGAGAGCTCTTCCATGTCTCTTTTAATGTAGTCCAGGGAGGTACAGCTCAGGTCATTCATACCAACATGGACAATGACAGAGTCATATTTGTACTTGTTCTGGATTGACCTGAGTGCTTGTGTTATGTGGCAGATCCTGGCACCCGACAGGCAGCTAACAGTAACCTTCTCCTTATTCAGCCTAGTGAGTGGGATGTCAGTGTGCCTGACTATAGAGTCACCTATTACTAGTATGTTGGGTATGTTATTTTGCCTTAAAGGCTGTAATTGCATGGCACACTGGTTTTGTGAAGTATGTGTTTCATGGTTTGTGTTGGAGGGTGGAGGTTGCTTGGATGTTTGCTTTGGCGGTCTCTGTTGGTTTTGCAGATTTTTATTTAGAGCCTCAGAGTATGTTTCCATGTATTTATGTGGTTTTTTTGCCGGTGCTGGTTTAATGGGTCGATGTGAGACTGGTGGTGTGATGCAAGTATTTCCCTTCTCCTCTTGACTGTCTGATCCAGTCTTGGGTTGAGAGAGCTTAGCCTCCAGTTTGGCTATAAAATTGCATCTCTCGTATATATTACTGTTTGGTGGTAGGAGGAGAGGGTTGTCTGTGTACATGAGGCAGTTGTAACATTGCCGCAAAATGCCCAGATTCACCAGTTGGACTGGAGAGTACACCTGAAACTGCCCTTTGGACATGCCTGGATAGGCACAGTGAACTGTTTTACTGGATGGCTGGTAAAGTTGAATAGAGAGCCTTGTCCTTCTGTACCATACAGGAGGGTCTAGGCTAGGGTTTATAAGTGCTTGCTGTGAGTTTTGAGCAAGTGCCGGGTTGAGAAATGAATGGCTTGAGTGCTTAAGTTGAAAGTTTGTCTACTTCCAAGGGAAAAATTGAAGGGGAGACTTTGTGGAGCCGGGAATAGTTTTACCCTCGCTAACCAGTGCTGCCCAGTGTGCAAAACCGGGCAAATGCGGTATTTATAGCAGGGAAATGAGAGAGATAGAAATTAGCCCAAAATGGGCAATAAACTACTAATTTCTGGGCTGAAACTACTCCTCCAGGAACAGATAGGCTGCCTCAAAGCTCCCCTCTTTCATAGGTGAACAGAGAAACCTCCTTCTATCCAAGTAAGGTATGGGCAAACACAGAGATTTGTACCACAGCCCTGAATTCAGCACTAATCTGAAAACTGGACTATACTAGCTTAGAAAGTCGGGAAACAAGTATATATATATATATATATATATGTTTTTTTTTTTCAGAAAATAAAGCAAATAAATTGAAAAAACACTTTAAATACACAGAAAAGAATACTTATTGTTATATATCATTGTAGTCAATGCCCCTTGTAATAAAGTAGGAAAAAAACACAAATACAGTAAAAGCAGATGAATAAAGTACAACTGAGCCCTGTTCCAGCAGTCTTCAATCAGCAAGTTCTAACTGCACACTCCTGCTACTAGGGTGCATGGGGAACCTTATCCAAAAAAAGATGGCCTGGATCAGTGCTCAAGTTATACAAACAAAGCTAGATTCAGCAAGCCAGAATCTGGTCTATTCTACAGCAACAAGGCACATCAATTTCAGAAAGAAACAGTCCAAATAAGTAGGCACAAAAAGCATGTGACCAGAAATTCCCAGCTCAGAAGGGCAGAATCCAGCCTCTCCTCCCACAGGAGTGCAGACCACAAACCCTCTTAATGTAGAATAACTGTCCTGAAGCCCAAGTGCTTAAGCCAGAACTAATACACTTTTAGAATAGCAGACACTGGGCCTTTAATCAACAATTCCCAGCTTAAAAGGATGTAAGCTACCAGTCCTTCCACAACAGTGCAGACCACAAACCTTCTTAATGTAAAACAACCTGTATGAAGCCCAAGTGCTTAAACCAAAAGACTTGGAATCTTCTTCTTCTTCTTTCGGCTTTTTCCTGGTTAGGGGTCGCTACAGTGGATCACCTGTCCACTCATGATTGGCAGTGGAGTTTTACAGTGTCGAGTTGCCAGCCCGGCACCCAACCCTCCACAAATGGCACACACATACACACACTCACACCTAGGGCCAGTTTAGAGTGTCCAATCTACCTACAGCATGTCTTTGGGATGTGGGAGGAAACCGGAGCACCCGGAGGAAACCCACATGACCACAGGGAGGACATGCAGACTCCACACAGTAGGCACCCCAGCTGAGAATCGAACCGGAGAACCTCTTGCTGTGAGGCAGCAATGCTAACCGCTGCACTACTCTTTAATCAGGCTACCACCAAGCAGTAATAAATGCAGCAGAACAAATATAATTGAGTACTTCTAAGAAAAGCAAAATAAAGTAGGAGGAAACACAAATACAGTAAAAGCAGATGAATAAACTGCAACATTTTTTTAAGTGCAAGGAGAGAGGAAGGAAGAACCTAAGTGGGTTGGCCTTCTCAAGTCTTCTCTCTGTATTAAGTAGAGTGAACACTAGACTCGGAATATGATCTCACTGTACTCGGTTAAGTGAGCAAATGAGATGGACCCAGGAGGAGTGTTCTAATACAGACTTACAGGAGGGGCGGGCAATTCCAGAGTCACCAACACTGACACCAAGACAAGAACAGGGAGGGTGTGTGAGGAACTAACTGCAGAAAGCCACACAGCATACTGTTCAATGAAACACACAATTAGGAAACAGAAAAAATGAAAATACAGCACTTTTAAAACTGCAAGTTTGTACTTAACAGAAGACTAAAATACACTACTGCAAGTTTCATTTAACTTCAGCTTCTAATGCAGATGTTTGTAGCCAAGCAAGTCTCTCAGAAGTTGAGCATAAAATGATTTCTCAAACTTTGTGGCTAGCACTTAAAGTACAGAGGAATCCCTCTAGGCTATTAAATATCAGATAACACAGAAGTGATAAGACCACCACCCCCTCTATAGCAGAGAGCCATACAGTGCACTGTTCAATGAAACACACAATTAGGAAACAGAAAAAAATGAAAATACAGTACTTTTAAAACTGCAAGTTTTTACTTAACAGAAGACTAACATTCACTACTGCAAGTTTCACTTATGGTATTGAAGTGGCTGAAAAACACTGGAAACATGAGCCACAAAGAATCATAGAAGATTATGAAGTTTATATCACTTGAGATCACCCAATACCAACAGTTCAAAAGATAGATGCTAGAAAACCGGATATAGTGGTCCAAGAAAAGAAGACAAAAGTAACATTCATCATTGAAATCGCCACACCTAGTGATTACAGTGTCTTGCATACAGAGAGACACAAAGTCATAAAATACCTTGATCTGCAGGCAGAAATGAGAGCCATGTATAAGAAAGATACCCAGGCAGTTCCAATAGTAGTAGGAGCAACTGGTCTTATAAAAAAGAATTTACAATTGTATTAGGTATGTTACCAATTCATGTAACACCGTACGAATTGTAGAAAGAGTCATTACGGGGCTTCAAAGAGCACTTTTGGCTGACATCAAAGAGTGAAACATAAGTAATTTCATGAACTTTAATCATACTTTGACTTAGGAATGAGATCCATTCCCGTCATGGTATTAGAAACCCAAAAGACTTGAAGAAATTAAAAACTGCAAACATTATGCATCACTTATAATCTACCCAATCTTTCTCACTCAGACATTACATAGCTCATTTAAGTCAGGCTGCCTTTTAGACCTCGTTCCTTCCTTGTATGTATTGTTCCCACAGTTTCCATTCTTCCTATTTCGTTTGCTCCTATTCTTTTCTAAAGATCTTATTTCCAGTTCTTATATCTCTTTTACCATATTCACTACTTCCAGTATAGTTGGTTTAGAGGGGTTCCTAGTACGTTGTCGAAACTATAAAACTTTAAACACTACAAGATCAAACTTGTATGTTCGAAGTTTTATAATTTCGAACAATGAAAAAAAAAAAAACAATAAACATAAAGTAACTCTTGTAAGATTTCCCTTTACCACACTGTATGTGATCTCAGAGTTGGTATATTTAAAGAGCGGGGGGTGAGGGGGGCTAGCCCCCCCTGCTTGCAATGCTTTATTTCTTTTCTTTTCTTTTTCTTTTTTTTTTTTACTTAATCGAAGTTCTGAAACTTCGAACATAAGGTTTCGACCTTATGGTGTTCGAAGTTTCAGAACTTCGATAATGTAATAGGAACCCGGTTTAGAGTTTGATTTCTATTTTCTAGTAATTGTTTTTTTGGCAGCCAGCATAATTAGACACAGCAAGGCTTTATTCAATTCTGTATCGTAGCTCAGAAAAATAATTTCCCTCATTAGACCAATCTGCCCACCCAGCATCTCTGACAATGCATCCCACAGGGAATCCTTAAAGTCCACCAACTCACCACACTCCCAGAAAATACATGCTCAATTACCTCTTTCTTCCCCTTCACACCTGCATGCAGAATATTATAATCATAAAGTAGCAGAAAGTATTCTAAAAACTAAACCAACATGGGAGTGGAGAAAGGAGATTCTGTCAATAAGGATTACTGAAATTAGGGATACGACAATAGGCAAGAGGGGGCTGGAATTTATTGTAGAAAAGTGACAAAGGAAACAAGGTATTGGGAGCAAATAACTAGAGAGAGAAAGATGGTAGATTAAATCCTTTCTTCTTAACCATGTCCTAAGTTCAAAGGCAATTAGCAAACGAGATGTAAGGGGGTATCACCTCTTAATGTTCCATACTCTTATCATTGTGGATGGGGAATACAAAAGCTAGATATTCATGGGTGATGAGTGACTTGGGGATAAATCATGTCATTATGCAGTGATGAGCATATGGTAGCTGAAAATCTGGTGACAGATGCAATGATTGAAGAAATGTGAATGCACATATTCTATAAAAGAAACCCCGTGGATCTTGCCCTTTACCTTCAATCTTGCTTTTATTTTTGCAGAGACAGTGTTCAATCACTTACACTGAGCGACTTGTGCATTGAGTTGATCACATACACTGAGTGACTTCTGCATTGAGTCGATCACTTACACTGAGTGACTTGTGCATTGAGTCAATCACTTACACTGAGTGACTTGTGCATTGAGTAAGTCACATACCATTAAAGACATGTATGTTTCCTTTTACATTTTTCCTGCTTGACCAGCTTAAAATTTCATATGTAGCATCCTAATAAACTACTTTTTTTATTCTTAATATTTAGCTTGCTTTTCTCAGATTTTCAGGTCTGTCTAAAACCACTTATAACTGTTACAAACTACAGAATGTACTAATCTACTTTTTGTAATTATGTACACCATCAGTAGACAGGGAGAGTGATGTTGTCATCCATTTAGCTGTGATGTATTTTGCTAGTACATCAGCTCTCTCTCTCTCTCTAGCCATTACCTTAACTCTCACGCTAAAGTTTTGTTTGACTAGGGCTTCATCTAAAACATTAGACTACTGGATTAGACATCATATATATTAATTCAACTACTTTTTGTATGATGCAGCAAGAGAAGGTTTCAAATGTAGAACTAGTGTCACTACCATTAAAGAGCTGAAACCAAGACAGGAAGGTATGGCACTAATGTGAGATAGTTATACATTTTTTTAGAGAAACTAACTAAATTTACTTCACATTTCAGGAGACTGTAGAATACAGATATGAGGTGAGATAATGAAAGAAATAAAAACTGTACATAGAAATGATGTCATCGATAAAAACATGAGCAGGAAGGAACACACCGTTTTAAATAGCCTGTTCTGAAAAAAAACTGCAATTATGACTAAATAAGTGACATAAATATCGATGTGTTTATGTCCTTGTATCAGTATTTTTAGTTTTCTTTGGTTTCATTACAGCCAAAACATGAGCAATATCCTCCTGTAGGGCAGTACAGCCCATCACTTCCTAGCAGTAGGATTTGTCTGCCAGAACACAATTTATACTCTCCTTCCAGAGGAAGCATTTGTTTGGATTCATATTTTTGTTTCAGTAAAAGTTAAAGTTGGCTAAGATTACTGCTGCACGTGTCATAAAGAGCTCCCTTGTGTTTTTAAAACTTTTTTTAATTTAGGGGTTTGATATAGCTGCCCTTTCAGACAAATAATGCTGGGATGTTGAGCTTTTATTTTACATTTTTAATATCTTTTTTATCCTTCACTGCTTGCCTACTCTCAAAGTCAATCGTATGTTCTGCTATGGGGCAAGAGAAAAATGTGAAGGAGGGTAACATTCCCACAGCAGTGAGGGCTGTTTTTTTCTAATTTTAAACATCTGCCCTCTGTAGCTGATCTGCTTGTTTAGAGATGCGAGGGCTTGTAATATCTTGCCCTGTGGGCATGCATGGTCCCACACATACCCGGTGAAGGCTACCCCGAGAAAATGTCTAGGCACTACTAAGTGCATGCCCAACTCATCTGCTGCTGACCATGGAGCTGTCCCTCTAACCAAGATAGAAAAGCTAGAATCAGTCACTTACTCTCATCATCCTGCAGCCAAACTCCTCCAGTACCCAAGCTATTAACTGACATTCATTCATGTCAATAATGGTCAGGGCTTCACCCGTTTATATCACAGAGCCTGGAATAAAGCTGTGCTAGTACAACATTATTGTCTCTGATTTTAGTATATAAATGTTTGAAGTTTAATGTATATAACAATAGGCTGTTAAAAATATTTCAAGTGTGGCTGAAAAGTTTTGTATGGAAGCAGTGCAGCATCTTCTCTTTTTGCCTAGCCCTGTCAGAGTTATGACATGTAGGCCACCTGTTTGCTCACTGGAAAGCCACTCAAGCTTTGCAAGGAATCTGTATTTCTGTTTAATTTCCACCAGTAACAGTTCTGTAACTTTTTTGGTTTAACAGTACTGTTTTTTTCTTGCAAGGGTCTGCTGTGTGTGATATCCCCATCTTGGAATCCACAAATATTGGCTTATGATACTGGGGAAAAGCAAAACATTTACTTGTGTAAATAACTCATGGAGCCACCCCCCCATCTCATTAAAATGGGAGAGCATCTATCTGTGCTGGACATAGGAATTATTTTAAAGCTATATAAGACCACACACTAATAAGCCAGTAACATCTTCTTAATAGGATGCCTGATAAAAATGTGAGGAACTATAATATACAGTCCTCAGAATGGATAGGGTTCAATAGCAGATTTGGAGAATATATAGTATGAGGTTGTGATGCCTTGGAATATAGCCTGTATTCTGTGCTACAATGACCTCAGAATTAGCATATATCATTAAAAGGGGTGCTGGGGGCACAGGACCCCAAATCTGTGAGTACAGATGGACTTACCTTCCTGTGATAGTGCTTTAATGCTGTAACAGAGAGTATTAATTCACCATTCTTCTGTTGAAATTGCACTTTATTCTTGACAAATTTGAGACTTGTGCTGCTGTACTGTTGTACTTAACATAAGGAACCATTCTGCTATTTGTGCCGAAGGACATGGTAGTCGTCATGAGTGCCTGACCTCTGGTACTTACAAGCTATGGCACTTAGCCTACATGCTAAAGACTGTAGCACATACTGTTGAGTGTGTCCATTCATGTGTCATTATTGACCATCATTGTCAGGACAAAGAGGAATGTGTAAGGACAGTATTTAAGATAATACCCTCAAAAATCTATGATGCAGGAGAACATGATACCAGCCAGCATAAATATTTGAAACTAATTACATTTCTTTAAAGTGGGCACATTGGGTGTTTAAAATAAGCTATGCTGGTATGCAGATAATTAATAGTATAGGGACATATGCATCTGCAATAGTTAATATATGTTAGTGTGGCAGGACCTGCATTTATTCAGGCCATGGCCCAGTTAAATGGAAACTGAATTCCTGAAACAACATACGACTACAACAAGAAAGTAAAACATCTAATCCATGTATTTATTTCAGTGACTAGAATCATATTGCTAAGGACACCTGAAATAACCTTTCTGAGTTTTGGTATCATTTTGGAATCTTGTTGAAAAGTTAAAAACAAGGTGGGTAGCTGAACAGTGAGACCATAGGTGTCCAAACTGATCAGGATTTGTTTGAGAAGCAATAGGAAAAGGAAGTGGTAGATGCAGGCATGAGAAAATGCAGGTGAACAAGAATATGAATCGGTGTGATCATGGTGAAAGCCACATTTCATTTAGCACTAGTGACACTGCAGGCAGATGGGACATGAAGGTGTGCCACATTACAGCAAGAAGAAAAATATTCCTGAAGGGCTAAAAATGATGAATGGGCATAAACCAAAGGAATCTTCTGGAATGCAGTACATCAGTGTTCTTGTAAAGCAGTATGAATAAAATCATGCACATTCAGTGTACAAAAATCAGGGCAAACATAATATGTTGAAAGAAGGGATATGAGTTGTCACAAAGGAGTTTAAAGACAAGAGCCGTTATAGTGGATTATCAAGGACAGTGAATTAATATGCCTAGACAGTTGCAGCAAAAGAATGCTACTGTTAATGCATCAATAAATGGGTATTCTGTGCAGAGTCTGCAGGCCATCCCTGTATTCAAGTGCTATTTTTCTGAGTGTTCCTGCTTCCTCTCACATTCCAAAGACATGCAGTAGATAGATCAGAGACTATATTGTACGTAGGTGAGAATGCATGCATGTGTGACATGTAAGAAAGACATGGAAACGTACTTCTCATCCCCTGCCTTTGCCTTGTAAACTCCACAGATAGCAATGGCTGCCCACCACGGGGTCACTCCAGAAGTTGACTATGACTTTTAGGAGAGTCAGAGAGTGACAGAGAGAGAGGGAGAAAGAGATGGGTACTGTCAACCACTACAGAGGGCAGTGATGTGGACACTGTTTGTGGTATTGAACCTAAATATAAGACTTATTTAATGACATAGGTAGGGTAAAATCAGTCTATGTGAGGGAAGCAAAAACAGTAGTGGTCTTAAACTAAAGGAAACATATGTTAAACTGAGAGACTGCAGTCTTTATTCTGTAGATGTTACAAAACTCTTATGCAATACCTAAGACATATACAAAACATCAAGGGCATTCACTGGGTATATGACAGTAATGTTTTTCATCAATAGAGATGTTTAAGAAAGCAAGTTGATATGAAATTAGAAGTGTGTATAGTTAGGAGTTATATGTGTGTGTATAAATAAATATATACAAAACTTCAAACTGCAAATGGTCACGAAGTTTTGAAACTATGAACATTTCGAATGGAGATCACCGTACAGTGTGAAACGAGTTATTTACCATTTTCCTCACTGGAGTGCGATCTCTGAGTTGGCATATTTATATAGCAGTGGGTGTGGTGATTGCAGGGGTGCTTGTCTCCCTGCAAAAATGTAAAAAACATTTTCTTTTGTTTTTATTTTTTTTATTATTACAATTTCGAAGTTTCAAAACTTTGATCCCATGGTCTTGACCATTTGCAGTTCAAAGTTTTGAAACTTCAAGCCTATGAAGTAGATCCATACATACACATATACATATATATATATATATATATATATATATATATATATATACATATATATATATATATATATATATATATATATATATATATATATATATATACTACTTTTGGTCAAATTACATTTGGCCGAAAATGGTTTCAGGCAGCCCACTTCACTGAAAGCTCATTGGATTGAAAGTTCATCTGGTTGAATTCCATTTGTTCAAAAATGGAATATAGCCCCTGCTCCACTGCAGTGCAACCCTGGAATGAGAATATAAAGTTGGGGGGTGGGGGCACAGCCCCCAACATTGGTGAGTGTCAGGGTGTAGCCCCCCACATTTTGCAACTAGTTTTTACTGTCGTTATATGTTTCAGTGTATTTTTAATGGATACACATGTATATAATTGTGCATACACTGCAATTATGTGGGGGCTGTGACCCCCCACACCCCCCCAGTGTGGAGGACTGTGCCCCCCAGAGCCCCCCCTTACTTTATATTCTCACTCCAGGGTCGCACTGCAGTGGGGCAGGGACTATATTCCATTTTTGCCCAACTGGAATTCGACCAAAGAACTGCCTGAAATCATTTCTGACCAAATGTAATTTGACCAAATATAGTAGACCCCATATATATATATATATATATATATATATATATATATATATACACACACACACACACACACACACACGCACACACGCACACACACACACACACACACACACACACACACACACACACACACGCATACACACACACCACACACAGGTGTATGACATTACCTCAAATACTCAAAATATTGACCCACAAATGAACATATAAGAACATACATAATACTGAAAAAAAACACAAAAAGCATGTCTTTTTGCAGGGGGCAAGTTTCTGGGCACCCCCACACCACCTTCTAATAATACAAACTAACTTTGAAATTACACTACAGTAGGGAAAGGGCAAAACTGAATCCCCACCATACCATGATCTAACATTTCACTGTAAAATGTCAGTAGTAAATGATTTTGATCATTTGCAAAGTTAACTACATTTCTGTATCTTATGCATTCTTTACTTATTTATCCTTTGTTATCTAGGCTAGAAGCTTCTTTTCATGGAGGAGACTCAAGGTGGTATTTATACTACTAGGGGGAATTTGGCCAGGGCATTAGGAAACCTACCCTACTCTTTTCAATAGGTATCATGCAATCTTTTACATCCATCTGAGCTACCATCCACTGAAGCAGATGGGGCCTTGGTTTAACATCTCATCCGAAGGATGGCCCACTCAGGAGTGCAGTATCATTCTTATGCTGCACTGCAGTTTCAGTAACTGGTTGTGGGAATAGAACCCACATCCTTCTGCACCAAAGGCAGGTGTGCTCTGTCTTGTGCCACTGACACACACACGCACACACATGTATCAAGGCAAGTTATCAGGTGCACAGCTTGTCAACAAGCTTATTATAGATTCACAAATTCATAGATATTACAAGGCCACTCAGTCTCATGACCATTCTTGTTTTGTTAATACCCTCTCTGAGGTGCTCCTCCCTTCTGCAGGAGGTCCATACTGGTCAAACCTGGAAAACATTTCTAAATACCCATCCAGTCATCTAGTTTATGATTAAAGGAAGATAGTTAGTTGCACTGCTTAACATGCAGGGGAAGTTTGTTCCAGATGTTTTGGGAGATGCTGGGTTATAAACCTATCTCTCCATCATATTTTATTTATCCATTGGTAAAGATTTAGGACACTGGGTCTAGTATTGATGGAGATATTGGACATGTGGCAAAACAAGAGGTCCAGGGCAATCAGGTCTAGTTTAGATGTTGCAAGCTGTCAAATGCACTCTACTGATTTCAGGACTGATTGAGTCACATAATAGAAAATGTGCCTCATTGTGTGATGTTTCCCTTTGGTCACAGTTAGGCATCCATAGGATTATATAAGCAAGGGAGTATGAGTGGAGTGCTCCCATATCAGGGGGGAAACCGCATACTTGAATTAGCTATGATTATTGCTCTGGTTTATTTTTAATTGGAAGCATGCTGGTGGAACATTCATTGTTAGTATTTTTTTTTTCTTTGAGTTAATTTATTATTTGTTTACAGTTTTTTTCTCTGATATAGCTGTCATAGAAGCAATGCTATTGCCTTTGCTTTTGCATTTGAATATGCTGTGTCATTTTGATTGTTCAGCAGGTTGTGTTTGTTTAATTAGTGGTGATAAGGTCTGTGCCTATGATTTTGTGCACTGATTGTACTGATGAAGACTTTGACATACTAGTATTTGTATATAAAATATAATATATACATAGAGATTTTTGGATAATGAACACTAATAAATACATATTATGAAAATGTATTCATTTGTATCACTATTTTGCCTCTGTATACTCTGTCAATGTATTTATCATGAGTTTATGAGCATTGTAAAACAGTTATCACTACTTTGTACACACTCTCACTTGCTAGTTCCATTCATAAAAACATGCGCACTACACAGAAAATAAACATTCAGACTCCACATAAACAACTACACCACCATAAATTAAATAAACCTCCTAAAATGAAACTTAGCTTAACAACACTTAAACAATGAAATTAAACTAATAATTCACATACTACAAGCAGCCGCTTAGAAAAAAAAACATTACTGGCAAAATGTATTCAAAACTAAAGATATTTACTAAATACCCTTGAACTGACTAAAATACTATAATTGTAACAAATCTTAACCCTCACTGTACTACTACAAGAAAAACACTCAATTGCACAAAAGGTTAAAACAATATCAACAATTACATCAGAAGTACAACACTGCCAGTGGGACAACACATTTCATATTTAAAGCCCTACTCAGTAGAAACGTAGCTTAGATTACCATTTCTAATTTTTTTTAAACGGAATGTTGTAACTTGCTAAGGAATACAAAACCAAATATTTGAACAGAAAATGTAGGTGCTTTGTGTGTAAATGAAAAAACTTGTTCCACAAAGTATGAACAAGCAGTAAATGAGTGTTTAACAATGCATGTTGCAGCTATAAACAACTCCTAACAGCAAGACTGAGACAGTGCCATAGGTTTGCTGTATCTTCTGTGGAATGATGCATGTAATAACTATATGAATTAAGGGGAAATGTGGCTCACATATTTTTGTTCTCCGTGACCTAGTGCTTCTTTAGGTTCGTTGATAAGATACAATTTGACTTTATATAAAAATGCCATTTGTTGCACATCAACAAATGTAGAATTAAAATAGTGGACTCAGAACAATAATCTGAGTCTAATAAGAATACATAGAAACTTGTAAAAACAAAATCCAAAAGAAAACAAAATAGAAAGTTTTCATAAATACAGATTTAGACTAACATTTCATGGCAACATTTAAACAGCAGTTTGTATGGATATTAGTTATAACAAGTATCAGTGTGCACTGGCAGTTAGCTTGCTTTCCATCTTTTCTTACCACTAACCATATTACTTGAAAAAAAATACTGCTTACATTGCAAAAGATGAACAAAGGAAAACAAACAAGGAAAGCATTTAAAACCGTATTAGTATTTTTTCTGATTTTGCATGAAGTAAACCTTTTTGCCCTACATAGCAGGCGTAGTGCCCTCATACCCTTCTTACTAATATAGTCTTACTGCAGGGTGACACAACCTTGCAGGAAAGAAAATGACTTTATTTGGTAAAAAGAATGTACATTCCTAGAGTAGGAATATCTAGCGTTAGGGAGTGGAGTGGGGGTGCAGCCCTACAAATGCATGGTGAAAAGGAACTTGCTTGCTATAAAGATGTAACAGAATTTGTGTACATTTTACTTTTTATTGTTTAGTTGTTAATATTTAAGTTTAAATGTATAATATCCATTTTGTAAGTTTATCATTATTACTTCATACTCTCATTGTGAAAGACATGCTGGCACAGTGTCCTTGTTTACTGTAATAGCATCAGGTTACTTTTAGAAATGTAAGGTATATATGAACCTATTCATATTTAGCTATAGCCTCCTTAAAGAAATCCTGCTATATGCCTTTTGCAGATCTTGCATGTTCTGTTTTGTTACTTGCACTTTCACGTTTTTCTTTCTGTGAGTTTTTTTTTTTTTTTTTGCATCATGGATCCTAGACCAACTCTAAAAAGTATTTAATTATTTGGTCCAGCTCTATATATGTATTCATTCATTCATTATATCTTTCATTCATTTATTTTGTTATGGGTATCTAGCTGGACAAAGCCTAGACTGCAAAGGCATAGAGAAAAAAGATATAATTAAGTAACAGTATTTGAAAGTGGTAGGTAATAGTAATAAAAATGTAAATATGATACAAAAGCCCTTGTAAAACATTTTCCAAGCTATTCCACTCTACTGGATTACAGGAATAAAGCCATGACTGTGAGTATTATGACGGTCCCTTCTCAGAGTCATTAATCAAGGCCCCAGACAAGACTCCACAATGACCACTCTGAAGCACTGTGTCCCTCTCCAAGTAGCTGACACACACTTGGATATTTGATTTTCATACACACACAAAAAAACACATACACGGGAAAGGCTGGCACAGATTTACCAACTGTGCCCCCTCTGCCCAGACTAAAAGATGATTATGCTGCCACCAGTCAGCTACTCTAAGGCTCTTGCAAGGGTACCCAATTATACTGAGTAAAATTAATACTAATATAAATGGTAGACTTTGCCCAATGCAGCCAGACTTTCAAGAGCAGATACAGTGTCACTAAAATAAGCATAAGTACTCTTAAGATGTTAAAAGCATTCTCTAAAAGACCAGCCACAATGAAGGGTATAGAAATATTTAATAATAAATAATAAAATAGAAAACATGAGAATACTGAATATCTAATTACAATAAACACCAGACTTTCAATCACAGGAGAAATAAAAAAGTAGTTGGATAGATTCACATGGATGCAGAAAAACAATACTTAACTCTTCTCACTATATTTTCCTGACTAAAGAATTACTGTTCCCTAGTTAAGTTACTTACTACAGCAAGGCAAGATTAAATGTGTTGAGTTCCTTACTCCAGCAAGACAAGATGAGGTGTGAGGTTGTGTGAGATATCTGTGAGAGACCTTTCCTGTCAGGTTCCAAAAAAACAAACTGCTGCTGCAAGAGTTTTATCATATCTCTCACCAATATCTACAAAAAATAATTTCAGTGCTGGTTATAGAATGATATCACATCTGGTCACCCGACGCTGGTACAATAAACACCCAGAGCTTTGCTAAGATCTGTTGCAGAATCTGAAAGCAATAAAACAATTTCCAAAATGTTCACCCTACCAGAGTAGCAATTAGTTCACCCCTAAGGACAATGCAGTAAGATTCCTAGTCCTGGTTTTCCCAGACATTTTTGTCTGTGATTGCAATCAGACCTGTAAGATAAAATCTTTATGACTTAAATCAAACTATTTAACTTTCAACCTATTTTTTCAAAATTAGCTGGACTGAGATTAACCTCTTCCTTTCCAGAATTCTCTGTTAAAACATATATATTTAGTCAGTTATAATAATACTGTCTGACATACATGTATATCTCTTTTGTGTCCAGCAGGACCCACTGTTGGTGCATTTTAACACAAGCAACTCAATCAGTGTGATAGTTAAATGACATAAAATTCTTTACAAAACTCCAGCTAGATATGTTGGCATATGTAACACATGCACTGCCCTACTCTGCCTGGCACAGATGGCACTATCGCATATCATCACATCTTTCCCCCTTTGAAGACCCAAGCTAGTTTTTCAAGTGACCCTAGAAAACATTGCTTGACAGAAATAGGCCTGCCTGGGAACACATTAACCTATACCCTGTATTGAGAGCTCATCTGCATTGACATTGCTGACCCCACTATAGTGCTGCACTGTCATGTCATATGCCTGCAACCTTAGGCTCCATCTTAATAACTTGGCATTTTGCTGGCTGACATGATGTAGCCATGTTAAGGGAGTGTGGTTTCTAACCACAGTGAATTTCCTTCCATACAGATAGGAGTGAAGTTTCTGCAGTGCCCATACTATGGCTGGACATCCTTTTTCTACAGCTGCATAAAATTTCTCCATGGTTTAGTCTCTGTGGCTGAGATATACAACTCAGTGCTCTTCTCCCTCAAGGAAACCTGGCTGAGAACAGCCCGCACTTCATGGTTTGAACCATCCACCTGCACAACAAATTCTTTGCTGTAATCTAGACTGGCTAACACATGGGTTCCTCCCAAAACCCCTTTAAGCTTTTGGAATGCCTGCCATCCAATGCAAATACTCAGTACCAGGACCTCCCTATAATGATAAGCCTTCATCATGTTGACATGGTACAATTTGTGCCCCTGGCTCCTACGTAGCAAGTTTACCATGTAATTAACATCAATGACCTTTCATACCACTTCTAAGGGTCTGTCCCAAGTTGCCTGCAGCTTATTGTGTCTGACAGGAATGAGCACTATAATGTGCTGTCCCACAGCATATTCTTGGGCTTAAACATTTCTGACATACAAGACCTTTTTCCTCTGGTTGGCACCAGGCAGGTTCTCCTGGGCCAAGCCCATGAGCTCCCTAAGCCTTATCCTGAGGTTTAGGATACATGTCACAACAGGCTCCTTGTGGGATTCACACTCAGCCTCCCACTCATCATGAATCATATCTGAAGGCCACCTCACCCTATATCCATACAGCAAGTCAAAGGGTAAAAAACCTGTGTATTCCTGGGGTACCTCTCTGTATGCAAACAACAGATGGGGCAAATATTTTCCCACTCTCTCTTAAACTGGTCTGCAGATGCCCATAGTGTGGTCTTTAGTGTAGAGTCTAACCTCTCCACAAGACCATTTCCCTGAGGGTGGTAGGGGGTGGTCTTTTGGTGCTTTCCCTACAGCACTTCCATAGACAAGCCAGCAAGTCTGACATGAATTTGGCACCTCTGTCAGTCAGTATTTCTCTAAAGAAACCTAATCTGCTGAAAATCTCTAACAAAGCATTTGCCACCTTCTCTCCATCAATGGAGGACAAAGCCAAAGCCTCAGGGTATCTAGTAGCATAATATACTACCACCATGTTATACTTCTTCCCTGTTGAACTTGCAGTAATCAGAGGCCCCACAATATCCATAACTACCCTATGAAATGGCTCTTCAGTCACAGGCAAAGGCATCAAAGGGGCTTTGACCTTGTCTCTTGTCTTGCCTACCTTTTGGCACTGCTGACAGGTCCTGCAGTACCCTCTTACATCCCTTGTAATCTCAGGCCAATAAAGGTTCTGCATAATATGTCTCTTGGTAATGCTTTATGTCCATATGACCTACAAAAGTAATGTCATGAGCTATGACTAGAAGTGCCAGAAAATAGGCTCTGGGCACTAGCAACTGCTGTATTACCTCACCCTCTAGCCCTCCATCAGGGGTCCACTCTCTATACAGTAACCCTTTGTTCCAGTATGCAGACTCCCCTTTCCTTGAGAATCAGGTGCTTCCTTAGCTACCTCCCTCAAGCCCCATAAGGTAGGGTCTGAAAGGTGATCCTGTCTCATCTCTACCTTTGTGACCCTTCCCATCTCCCTTTCCACAAGAAGCCTGGTATCTTCTGATAGCAGTGCCTTACTGTCAGCTTGGGTACTGCTATTCACATCTGTCCTTGCAGTCACCCCGTCCATGGGGAAAATCAGTACCTAGCAGCACTTGTCACTCACTTTCAGGCTCACAGCTACAGGTTAGCTCCCTCCCTGAAATAGCCACATCACCAGCCCCACCTTCAGGTGTAGGTCTGCATGGGTCTCCCCAGGCTATCAGACCCACATGTCTGTCTCCAAGAATGACTGCATGTAATTGCATGCTCACAAAGTACTACATTATCAAAATCATTCCGTATTAAGACATATGCAGGGATATCCTCAAATATACCTACCTGCTTACTTCCTTTTCCACCCTCCCAGTCAAGGTGAATCCCAGCAAAAGGTATTTGAAATGAGGTCCCTCCTAAAGTTCTGACTGGAGTGGACTACTCAAGCAAGTACTGCTTCTGCTTAACCACTGCAGGTTTCACAATGGTTATGTCAGAGGCTGTGTCTCTCTTAGCAGTGGCCTGACTTCCATCAACTAAGATAGAATACAAACTCCAGTGACAGTTTGATACTCCCATTGTCTCCAGACAACGTACCACTGGCATGCTTTTATTCCCACTTGCTGTCTCCCTCACCTGTTATTCCCCACCTTGCTTCAGTGGACATTTATATGATACATAGCCCCTCTGGTTACATTTAAAGCATCTAACCCTTGATCCTGGCTGTGTACCTGGACTACTGACTTCCCCTGTGGACTCTGTTGGAGTGGTTTAGGCTGCCCACCCAGGGTTCCCTTATATCCATGTGTATCACTGGGTATCCCCTTCTTGTGTAGTGGTGCCCTGCTTGCTAAGTAGAGATCCCCTTTTCTCCCCAGCTCATCTGTGGGGTTACACTCCCAGTCTGCCAACCAAATTCTTATGTCTTCAGGTAAAGTACTAAGGGCTTCTTCCCTCACCAAAAGGTTTGCCAGTTTTTCAAAAGTGGTGACCTGACACCCACTCACCCTCCTATGAAAATAAGTACTTAACTCAGCAATATAATCACATACACTTTCATCTGCCTTGTGTCTATGCTCATGAAACTTTTTCTGTAAACTTCAGGTGTTAACCTAAAACATTCCAATAAACATTTTTTTTAACTTTATCTTAGTTTAAACAATCAAGATCAGAAAATGTAGAAACCGCAGTAACAGCTTTAACATGGAGTAAAGGGGTCAGGAACCATACCCTGAGCTCTTGCTCAACATCATACTGTTTACATACTCTTTCAAATATATGAATAAAATTATCAAAATTATCATCCTCTGTAAGCTATGAAAGACATTTACTGACCTTTATTGCCTTTGGAGTTGGGTTATTCCCTTCTCTATTACCTCCATGATGAAGAGTTAGCATCTCCCTCTCATGTTGACGCTGCTTCTCATTTTCTTCAGCCTCCATTATCATAGTCTCTCATTCTCTTCAACCTCCAAATGCCACTGTCTGTCTGCTGATTCTAATTCCATCTGTTTCTTAATTTCTTTGGCCTACAAATGTCACAGTCTCTCCACTGATTCTAATTCATAATGTTTCACCTCCAGTTCAAGTCTCCTTAACTTCAGACAGAAAATGAACTCTCCTGTTTCTGAGGGCTGCAAATCCCCATCACCAAACTGGTTGTCTTCCCGTTGCTGTTCCATTCTGCAGCTGCATTTCAGGCTGAAATCATTTACTCTTCAGTCAGGTTGGCATGCAGCAATCCTTTGGCTTCACACACCTTAGCCAACTGGTTCTTTGTCAGCTTGTCATAATTCTCTGCTGACATCTTTGCCTGCTTTCCCTGACTAAACTAAACTAACAAAAATAAATAAAACTGTTGTGAAAATGAAACTCTGTATGTTTACCTCGTGGCTGCTGAGAGTATACACACCTCCAGTGACAACTGCCCACAGACTACTGAAGTTCACTTGATATGCCACCAATATGTGATGATCCCTTCTCTGAGCCAGTAATCATGCAGCCTCAATACTCACCACTGACACCAGTGAGGGATGGCCACTAGGAGCAAAAATGGATACACACAGTATTTTCAGGTGCAGCTGTCTGCACCAAATACAATTTTCCTTAAGAGCACACAGGGAGCACACTCCAGACCTGGGGCTGGCCTCTCTGTCTCTTTGGAACTCTGTTCCAAGTAGCTGAAACACACACTTGGATATTTGATTTTCACACACACACACACACACACACACACACACACACACACACACACACACACACACACACACACACACACACACACACACACACTACGCTGCCACCAGTCAGCTACTCATAGGTTGATAGGTTCATACGTTGGTACTAGGCTATCGGCCCTAAGGCCTATGCAAGCCTAGCCATAACAATTCCCTGGAAATTTTTTCCCACAATATTTACTTCTCTGGGCCCCTGTCTAGCAGGGCGACTGACATGATCTCCGGGGTGAATTTCCTATCTCCCATCCAATCATCAAGGTTCCTTTTGAAGAGAGCCAATGAGGTGCTCTGCTTGACATGTATGGGCAGTCTATTCCAGAGTATGGGGAGTCTCTGGGTCAGGAACCTATCCCTCCAGCATGTTTTGTTCATTGTGATGATAAGGTTTAGATCCATGGAGCGTGTGGCTCTGAGGGATTGGGATTTCTTTAAGTGGAGCATGTCCAACAGTTCAGGGTTTGACATGGCCTTGTATGTTAAGCAGAGATCGCCTCTGAGTAGATGATATGCCACAGAGTATAGCTGGAGTTTTTATAGATGGTCAGCATATGGCATCAGCTTTAGGCCTGTGATTCTTTTAGTGAGGTATTTCTGTGGCCTTTCCAGCTGTTGCAGATGTCTTGTGAGGTACATACCAAATGGGGCATTATACTCTATAATGGGTCTAATGAGGGATGAGTACAGTGGGACAATGACCTCCTTTTTTCTGGATGAAAAGCCCTTAGTGATGAGGTGTGCCATGTAGAAGGATTTTCTGACTGTTGTGGCGATGTGGTTATCGAAAGCGAGACCACTGTCCACTTGTGTCCCTAAGTCTCTCATCACACTTTTGATGTTTAGTGTCCTGCCACCTATATGGTAGTTCATGGATACATGTTTTTTTCCAAAGGGGATGACTATACATTTCTTGGCATTAAGCTTGAGCCCATGGCTCTGGCACCAGGCATCTGTTTCTGTAAGGCCCTTTTGTAGAATATCAACATCATTTGGGGATTCAATAATGGCTCCCAGTTTGCAGTCATCTGCAAACTTTGTTAGCCAGAGTCCCTTAGTGTTGGCCTGTACTTCAGAGAAGTAGATGCCAAACAAGAGTGGTCCCAGGACTGAACCCTGAGGTACTCCACTTGTCACTTGTCTGGAGATGGATTTGGAGTTGGCTACTTTTACAGTCTGGGTTCTGTCATTAAGCCACTTGGCAACCCATCGAGTGATGTAGGGATTTATGCCCAGCTTAGTAAGTTTATCTATGATTCCAGAGTGGGGGATGGTGTCGAAGGCCTTGCCGAGGTCCAGATAGTCTATGTGGACCTCCTTACCCTCGTACACAGCTCTGGAGACCGACTCGAAGAACTCAATCAAATTCAGGAGACAAGATCGGCCCTTCACAAACCCAAACTGGGTGGGGTCCAGTGTCTCGAGGTTGCCAATGTCTTTGTTTATAACTTCCATGATAATGCATTCCATGCTCTTGCAGATCAGGCTTTTCAGACTGATGGGATGGTAGTTCCCGGGATCCAAGGTGGATCCTCCCTTGTGGAGCGGGATAACTGTAGCTGTGCGCCACTCAGTGGACATGAAGCCTGAGGTGAGGCTATGATTAAACATGACACTTAGGTGGGGTGCCAGTTCATTTTGTAGTTCATGTAGTACACAGCCTGGGATGTCATCTGGTCCCATGGATGCTGTATTTTTAGCTTTGGAGAGTGCTGTTTCTACCTGTGTGGCTGTGATTATCGGAATTTGGCAATGTTTTGGTATTGAGATGGGTCCTTTAGGGGGTGAGAGGGGGAGTGAAGTTGGCACTAAATCGATCTGCCAGGATATTGGCAATATCCTTGGGATCAGTATATTTAATGCCATTCTGTTGTAGTTCAGAGCAGATCTGAGCATTGCCATTTAGATTCTTGACATAACTATAGAATGCCTTGTGGTTGTCTTTGGAATCTTTGGCAATTTTATTTTCATAACTAGCTTTTGAGGATTTTATGAGGGATCTCAGCTTCTTACTGAGGCTGGTGAGGGAGTTTTTTGCATCCTGGGATTTTCCTCTATTCTGCAACAGTTTCTTCCTTCTGTTGTATAGTTTGTTTATAGCAGGGGACCACCAGATTGTCTTCCTTTTTTGGAGAAGAGCATCTTGGTTGTATTTGGGATGGCACGATTCATGCACGAGTGGATGTGCTCGTACAGTGCCTTAGTGTAGGATTCTGTAGTCGAACTTCCAGATCCCGTCTGCGTGGGTGTTGTGAAGTTTGTCACTTCTGACTTCAGTAGCATGAAGTTGGCTTTGGAGAAGTTTTTTAAGGAGGTTTCCTTACTGGGAGGTGGGGGTTGGATGTGGATGTCAAGGGTGATTTGCTTATGGTTAGACCTGACCAATGAGAGGATGACCACTGGTGTGGAGCATCCCATGTTGGTAATGACCAGGTCTAGGATATTACACGGGTATCCAATTATACTTTGTAAAATGAATACTATCACAAATGGTAGAGTTTGACCAATGCAGCAAAGATTTCAGCAGTGGCCACAGTGTCATTGAAATAAATACTCTTAAGATGTTAAAAGCATTGTCTAAAAGACCAGCCATGATGAAAGGTATAGAAATATTTAATAATAAATAATAAAATAGAAAACATGAAAATACTGAATATCTAGTTATAAGCACAGGAGATATAAAAAAATACAGTTGGATAGATTCATGCAGATGCATATCATATCATCAGAAGTATAAGTAGCAGCTCAGGCATCTGTTAGAGCTGGCAAGAGGTGGATGAGCATGCCTGTCATTGAGGGAGAGGTTGACTGGCATCATCCTTAGACATAATCACTCTAAGGAGGAGCCGTGATGTAGAGGATGTGCCACAGGTGAGTCAGTCACCAAGCTGCAATCAAGATAGCTGTTATCCTGGGTGCACAGAAGTTTACATCAACATAGGGAGGGCATAGTGTCACCCTTAGTGGCATGGGTCATTTTTCATCCGCCAAGGGAAGCAAGAGAGAAGTCGTGCCCTAAAATTAAATATGCCCTCATTGATCAGATGCCAAAAAGTGCACAAACTGAGGATGCCTGAATGAATCCCTGCCCCACCCATCTTCCTCACCTTTACTGGGAAATACCCAGGGTGGGGGAATGGATGGGATTCGCTCACAAGATGTAGCTTGTCAGTTGGCGACATAGCTGGAAAACGTTTGTAGAGAAAGCAAAACTTCAAGATAAATATATTCTGGACAGTGTAATTACAGCTGTAGAGAACTGTAGCCATTAAAATGATTTAAACAAAATATAACAAATAGTAAAGCATAGTAAAAACCAGATAAGGGTGGAAAGACAATGTAATCAATATATAATATAGCAGAAGAATAAAAGAAAAATATCATACACTGCGATTTGCTATTCTGGTTCATGTGCCATGGAGTGTGTAATTTTTCCACCAAATCATTTTATTTAGGAGAGTGTAGCTGAAGCAATTCATATAAAGTATGTAGGTATTATAAATGCAGTATTACATACAAAGGGGAGATTAGAAAGCTATACAGCAAGATCACAGGATCATAGGAGGTTACTAGGCTATGGACCCAGAGGTCATTTCAAGCCTAGCCATTTCATCCCAATGTAATACCATAGATACTCTAGTCAATACCCATTGTATTTATTAATGACTGCCCATGTCCAGGAGGGTTGTGGGTGCTATCCCTGGTAAGAATTTACAGTGCCCCATCCACTCGTCCAGGTTCCTTTTGAACAGTGTCATAGAGGTGCTCTGCTTCACATGAATTGGCAGCCTAGTCCAAAGACATATCAGTTGCTGGGAGACAAATCTGTCCCTCCAACATGTCCTATTCAAGTTGCAGGCCATATTTAGGTCCCTGGAATGGGTAGCTCTAGTCCCGTTTGATTTACGGATGTGCAGCAAATTCATTAGAGTTGAGTCAGAAATTAGTCTATGAGGCAGGCATAAGCCTCTCCTAAGAAGTCTATATGATACTGAGTACAGTGACAGGGACTTTAGTCAATCTGTGTAAGGCACATGCTGGACTCCCTTGATCTTCTTAGTTAGAAACCTCTGAGGTCTCCCCAATTGCCGCAGGTGCTTTGTACAATACATGCCAAAAACAGATGTTATACTCAATTATGGACCTGATTAGTGATGAGTATAGAGGGGTTATGACCTCCTTTGATCTAGAGGCAATGCCTTAGCTAATATAGTGTGCTACATAGAAAGCCTTCCTCACTACAGTAAACACATGGTGGTCAAAGTTAAGGTTGCAGTTTACTTGTGAACCCAGATCTCTTACCACTTCATAGGTACATAGGGTATTGTTAATTTGATAGTGTGAATGGACATTGTTTTTACTGAAGGGAATGATGATGCATTTCTTTGCATTCAGTTTGAGATCGTGACTAAGACACCAGTCACTGGTCTGCGTAAGACCCTCCTAAAGTATATTGACATCATTTGGGGATTCATTAGTTGCACCCAGTTTGCTGTCATCCCCAAACTTGGTCAGCCACAGCCCCATAGTTTTGGCCTGAACTTCTGAAAAGTATATACCAAACAGTAGGGAGCCCAACACTGACCCTTGTGGCACCCTGCTGGTGACAGGAATGCTGGGTAATTTGTAGTCACCCATTTTGATAATGTGTGACCAGTTTGTGAGCCAGATGGCAACCTGTCTTACAACTAAGGGGTTTACATTTGTTTTGCTAAGTTTATCGGTAATGCCTGAGTATGGGATTGTGTCAATGGCCTTTGCCAAGTCAAGGTATACTGTGTTTACAGATTTTCCCTCATCAATGGCCCTGGTCACATTTTCAAAGAAATCCACGAGGTTTAACATGCAGGATCTGCCCTTGATGAAGACCAAATTGGGTTGGATCTGGGGTTTGAAGGGCACCTATGTCTTTATTTATGAGGTCCATGTTGGTACTTTCCATAGCTTTACAGGTGAGGCTGGTCAGACTTATGGGTATATCATTCCTTGGGTCTGTTGCTAAGCTACCTTTGTGGAGGGGAATAACTGTTGCTGTTCTCCACCACAGGAACAAAGCCAGTTAGGCTGTGATTGATTAGGGTACTTAATGGTGATGCTAGTTCATGTTTTAGTTTGTTTAGAAGACAGCCTGGGATGCCGTCTGGTCACATAGAGGCTGAGTTTTTTGCCTTATACAAGGGTTTAATGACCTGCTCTTAGGATATGTAGGGTGGGGGAAAGTTGGGAACAAAGTTTGTGATACGTTTGGAAGGATAAGGCAGTAAAATTTTGGCCATATCTGTCCGCTAGCAGGTTTGCTATCTCTGGGATTAGTGTGTGTGATATAGTTAGTCACTAGTTGAGCACATGGTTGGATCTTACCTTTTAAGCTATGTACATAGCTGTAAAAGGCCTTATGATTATCCTTGTTTTTTTCTCAAAGTTACCCTTAGAGGATATGACACACTGTCCTATTTGCCTGTTGAAGCTGAGGACAAGAACAAATGCAAATCTGGTTAAATAAAGGTTAAACTTAACTGATGTAAAGCTGAACAAAATCTGCCTTTTACTTTGTTTTAATGTTGTTTTTGGTTCTTAAAATAGATATCTCTCAACAACCATGTCATGAAGCCTCTCCATATCATCCTGTCCACTAAGCCTAACACCTGCCTGATTTCTCTCTTTGAGCTGGTGTCCCAAGTGGGGGGAAATTTTTAATACAAGCAGTGGAAGAAGCATGTTGATATGAGATCTGGGCAATCTGGCTTGACACCGTCCTGACAGTTCTGGAGGGCATTTTATGTATGCCCAACCCTCTGTCTCACCCCATTTCACAATATGCATTATATATGTAAATGCCTATGGACTAGCATCTTTGGTTTTCAAGAATTACTGCTAGGCATTGGCTACAAACCATGTCCCCCCTCAGATAGATGAACAGACAGAAATGCCACTCCATCCTTTCCTTCTGGCCAATGTCATAGGGACTGGATTCACCAAATGAACTCTTGTCACTTGAACTGCAGTCAATGCTCCATCCTTCTCTGCTACAGAACAAGCAGAATTTGTTGTTTTCCTAGAGTATGAATTTATTATAATAACTTTTAAACCAGTGAGCTGCTTGTCTGTTCCAACATTTGCTCCTAAGTCGTGTTTCATAGACTTCACTGCCCTTCATTTATCCTTTAGTTTCTTTATTTGTGGAAAATAAATATTCACTATTTTATGGTCATCGTTCTACAAAAGAAAATTAACTGTTTTGGGGAGAAAAATGGGTTATTTTTAAATGCCTTTATTTTCACCACCTTTAAAATGATCTGCAGGAGTCTGGTAGGACAGCAATGCAGCACAAGCCTACAAGATCTACCAAAGAACCTTTGTCATTTCCTCTCTCACCTACAACTGAGCTATATGCCATCTATTTTCAAAACAGTGGTTAGAATTCAGAAAGGGCCCAGGTGCAAGCAGTAAGGCTGCAGCAAAAGGGGCCCTTTATTGTTACCCTGATAACTAGTGATTTAGAGAAACTTTAGTCACGATGAGGAAAACATTCATTATCAGCTGATGTGCGTTTCCCTGAATTTATTTGATGATTACCAGAAGTACTGGTAAGCAGATTGCTGCTGTAATCACCACCAGTGGTCCATGTAGCTCACTGACAGACACCCATATTGGTCACTCGCCTGCATACATTAATACATTAAAAACAAAACACACACTCATGGGCACATCATCATATCTCTCAATTGTCCTTAATTGAACAAAATGTCCATGATTTTTCCTCTTATAATCACCTTGTTAGAGAATACAGTCAGTCAATACTGACAAACATTAGAAGAGTTTCACATTTCTAGTCTGTCAGATGCAATTTCATTCTACAAAATATGTTGTTCCATTAACATTTTCAGTGAAGTACAGCCACCTCCACACACATACATACACACACATGCACTCTCATAGGCATTACAATACACACACACACACACACACACACACACACACACACACACACACACACTCAATGTACATCAAGTATACACTCCCACTTAAATGCACTCAACGACAAATTCACCCATACACACCTATCCCCTAACTACCTACTCCGACTGTGACAAAGTGGGTGGGCACACACACACACACACACACACACACACACACACACACACACACACACACACACACACACACACAAACTCACTCACTCTCACGCACTCTCATCTGAGATACATACACACTCGCCCATTCTCATCTGAGACCACTCATACTTCAGCATACACTCACACATAACTGTATAACACTAGCAGTGGGGACTAACACATTGAAAAGGTTCTACGGATCACTGCGTTGCGTAAGTGATCTACCACAGGCAATTCTAAGGAGAGCACGTGACTAATTATCATACTTTACTCCTCCGGAATGCCTTGTTTACATTTGCAGTAAACCAGAGGGACAATCCACCTTGGTACTGCATTTTATTACATAAAACACTGCAGCAGTGTAGTCTCCGAATCAAAAACAGCTACTGACAGTAGTAGATAGGACTTACCACTGGCAGTAACTTTTCCGAATCCCAGTGAATGTCTTTAAATTTTATTCAGGTTTTGATGGCTATGAAAATGTACCAATACCATGATTCACATTTGCATACCTTTGGAAAGAGATTTTAGTTAACTGTCTGTTTCTCTAAGTTAAAAATGGTTAAATTTTAATCAATCAGATGTTTATTGTATTGGCTTTCTGCTAATGTTATTTTTCAGTTAAACCAACACCAAAAACTTAAAAAAAGAAAGAAAAGAAAGAAGAAAATATATCTATGTAATTTTTATCTTATCTCAAAGTTACTGGGAGTCATCAGATGGTACTGTACTTCTTACAGAATTTCCAAGAAGGTATTATGAGATTTCTTATAAATCCATCATGGCGTGCACTGAGGACATTGAATATTACAGAAATGCTACAAAAAGGAAGATCAGTTAAGTCATGCTTTTTATGTGTGGCAGTAAAGAGGCCATTTTGTAAGATAATAGGCATGCTCTCAGAAAGGAAGTGATATATTTAGGGCACTGCTGTAAATGTAACATCTGCTGAAAAAGCTTTATCTTGTGACTTTTTTATTTAAGAAAGCTATTTCTGTGTGGATCATGTGAACTTTTACTTCTCCACAAGCTATAAAAAAGTTTTAATGTCTCCAGAAATTTATTTGTGGCTACCAGAGGTCCTCATTCAAGTATGGGTTTACCATGCTCATTGGTGTGAACAGAGACACTTTAAATCACATCATCTTTTGTAGCAGCCCGCATATAGAATATTCTTTAATTATCTTTCCTCAACACTTACAAACACTGGGCATTTAATGTATTTGTACTATTAATAACAATGTTGGGGTGCATGTTGAAATTCTAGCAAACTTAACTATGATCCTTGGAGTAGTAGAACTAACTGTGAATGTTGAGAATGGTTTACTATCGAAAGGGCGATTGGACTCCATTCTAATTGTGTATGTCCAATCGCCCAATTCGACATGGGGAAAAGAATGAAGAAAAAAATGTTGAAATGCACAGCAGAGAATGCTGGTGTGCATTCACTGTTGTGAATTTCAACATTCTGAATGTAGATTGCACTATAGTGGGGGTCGGACATGTACCCTTTCCCTCACTGTAGTGCGATCTCGGAGTTTTTATATATAAGTAGGGGGGTGTGGGGCGCTCTACCCCCTACATGGGGGGGTGCATGGGGGATTGCCCCCCTGCAAAAGTGTTTTGTTATTGTTGACCAGAAGTGCAGCATTTTTGGTAAAGTCAAAATTTTCGGGATTTCAACTTTATCGAAATGCTGCATTCTACATTTTTTGTGCTCGGTGTTGTGATTTCTGATCAGTTGATTCAGACATCTGAACACTTGAACCGAGTTGGTTAGAGGAAATGATAGTAAACTGCTGAGAATATATACTATATTCCAGTTTGTGGTATCCCCCCTTCCCGAAATATAGCATATGTAAGCAGTAGGGTTGAAGGGGTAATCATTCATGTTTAGGGTAGTGGATACTTTTACCTCCTGCAGCAGAAATGTGTCAAACATACAACATCACATTTCAGAATTAGTTGTTATTTTTTTAATTAGAGTTTACTTTTTCAAAGTATTCATATTCAAAAGATTGAGTCTTTCACTTCTTATCGGGAGCATGACTATTATCTCTAGAACTGGTATTAACGTTAATAAGAATAACAGACACTCACTTAAAATTTTCAGAAACAGATGACTTATAATCCTTAGCAATATAATCTTCAAAAGGAAACTCATCCTAAGGATGATCTAGATGTTTTATAGGAAGCAAAAGAAACTGGAAAACTGAATGGAGCTGGTAACTTTCATAAACCAACACTGCCAAAATCTGTCTGTGTTCTGGTTAGGATTTTAATGCATCAAATACAGATTAAAACATTGCATCTGCTGTCCCACCAAATGCATGTTCATCCTGTGTTTCTGCTGTGGACAAACCCTAAATAGTTACTGGCACAGATGCAGCTTTGAAACTGGTAGTAATCAATGCATACAAGTTAAAAATAGTGCGATTGTCTTATTGTGTAGTTAAACACACACTATCACAGAAGCAACTATGTTTAGGCAAGATTGATGTGGTAGGCTGATTTGTTTGCATTCTTTTTCTGGGATGAACAACTGGTTGAATGATTTACTGATATACTCATTCATTCGTTTGAGCTAATTGCATTTTTATAAACTAGTTAAAGTCTATTAGATGGGAGTTGTGTGTTTTAATGACAATTTTTCAGCTTATTTCAAAGTCTTGACATATCTTTGCTAATAAACATCAACTTATTGTGTAATAATAAGCTTGTAACCTTTGGTACCAGTGCTTCAAACAAACTTGTTTAATGTCTCTTCAAATGGTATTTAGAAATTTCTCATGAATGGTTTATAACCTAAGCATAGGTTCACTCACAGCAATCGGTTTGCATTCTGTTGCTCCTGTCTGTTGCTTGTGTCCCAGGAGCTCAGGTCACTGTTGCTCAAGCATAGTAGTTTGATGTAGCAATGTCTCAATTGCTCATGCCTGCTTCACATAGGAACAATGTCTAGCAGCTAAATTGTTTGGTATTTTCCTTTCTCCAGACTTGCAGTGTCACAGAAAGGCAAGTTCTTCAGTGCATTTTAATGATCCCTCTTTGCCTGTGCTATTGCAATCTTAGAATGAGAAAAACAAAATAAATATGTGAACCCCCATAAAATGTTTGTTTCTTTTAAATCAGTTTTCAGGTGGTGATATTTGCCCTCTTTAACATGACAAGCTTGAGTATATATGTTACAAGCACTCATATTTTCAAGCTGTCGATTTCAGTTTTTTTTTTTTCTGGGCATCTATTGTCCCGGCTCAGATAGTTTTTTTAGGAATCATAGTGGATTCCAGCAGTCTGAATACAAAGCTGTATGATAATCAATTTTGCAAAATGCCTTTGAACAAAGTTCAATGTATTGCTCTCTAAAAGAATAAATGCAAAACTGTGTATATACTCCAAGACTGACCAGATCATTACTTTAAACAGCGCCACTAAAATCAAAGTGCTGTGATTATGAAAAGTTCTTAATATTAAACTGTACTTTTAAATGCCTTTCATTTCTTGGTGTCAGTAAAATTCCCAAGGGTTATTTATTCTTCACTGTTACCCATAGAATTCTGCTCATTCGGCTGTGGTATTACTGAGATATGAAACATAGGTAGCACCTGAGTTGTCTCATACATATGATTAAGACAAATCTGTCCATGTTATGCAAAACTTTGATTCTGAACACTAGTGTATAGCATAACCTAGAATCTTCTGGTAATTTATAGATGGTTAGTAGCCATCATAGCCTGTCTTGTCAAATCAACAAATTTGGTCAGCCATATAGAATCACGTGATAGGAAGGAAGAGAAAATAAAATGAAACAAAACAGCCCGAGCACTCTACCTTCAGTAGAATGTTGCTAGTAAATGCAACTTAAGATTTCTATCCATTTATAGTTACTCATGGCCTTCTGTTTGACAGCCAGTTGGTTATCCATTAAAGTATATATGGATTTAAAATATGTTCATTTAGGTTTCTGAATATCCTTCAATGTAAAACAATTAACACTTAAGCAAAAAAAAAATGACTTTTGCTCAGCGGATAGGGATAGCTGTTATTACTCACAAATGCAACAAGCAAGCAAGCTTATTTTGAAACATTTGCCATTACTGCTTGCTAGACTTAATACAATCATATTTTCCTAACATATGTCTGCTTCCTCCCTTATACATTATAATTATTTCAATTTCCTTCTAAAAGCCAGACAATAACAAAAAAGGAAACTGCAGCAAAGTACGCCCAATAAAACTTAATATACTTTATTTGAGTAAGCACTTTCACGAACCGCATTTGCTTCTTTAGACTCTAAAAACTATTCCACACCCAAAACAGCACTTAAATAAAAATTCAAAAATTGACCAGCCAATAAGTGTTATTGGCTGTGCTTTGGTGCGGCTTTCTTTTTTGTTATTCACTCGTTTACTTGGCACCTTATATCCATTGGGGACGATGTGTTTGTACATTTCCATCTAAAAGCTGATGAAAAAATTATTTTCAAGCACTTAATGAATAGCAAACTGTTGAATAGAAAGCTCAAACAGGCAAACTGGTGTGCCTTTAAAACAAAACAATGTAAAAAAAAATGTAAAATAAAGGCAACACCAGAAACAAGGCGTATATTATAGTAAAAACTGATTTAATAAAACAAGATAAAATAGATGTAAGTGCTTTCACACAAAAATGTGCTTCATCAGACAAACACGACCACAAAAAAACATTTAAATAGCTGTGTAATTACATCATTAACCTATCAAACCAACCCAGTCATTATCTATGCAAATCTCTGGATTTCAGCACAGGTCTTAAAGAGACCCTGTCATTGAGACCAGGTTTCTTATCAGCCTCTAGCCTCATTATCCAGTGTAACTCCCTTTCTTCAGTCAAATTCTTCAAATCCCCTCTATGTGGTCCCTCTAGCACTGTTTCAATAACTTTGAAAAAAAAAAACGCATGCAGCAAATCATGTTCCAAGACATGCTTGTCCAAAGCATTATTATCATCACATCTCTTTATGCTGTATAGATGCTCACGTAACCTTTCATAGAAAGGACGATTCGTCTTACCTATATAGAAACTTTCACACATCTTACAGGTGGCTAAGTAAACTAAATTAGAAGTCTTACAATTAGCCTGTACTTTAAAATGATATTTCTGTTTCGACACCAGTTGTACAAAACTATTAGAGATGTCTATATAAGGACAATGCTTGCAGCTACCACAATCAAAAGTTCCCACTGGAGCAGTACTCAATCTATTTTTAGCTATATTGTCCCTGTAACACAAGTGATGTTTAAGGGATTTTTTTGTTTTTGTATCTGTAACATGGCCTCTCCCCTACTACTTCTCTAATACGTTCATCAACAGTCAAGATCTCCCAGTTCGAACTAATGACACTACGTACATGTTCAATGTCACTTGCATACAACGTCACTATGGGTACATGTCCTTTACTTTCTAATCCCCTATTGTCTGCTACATCCCTGAAGACACCTGAGAAATATGGCTTCGCAGTATCCGTCCTCAGATGGTGGACCTCATCAACCATCCTCTCAATTTCCATACACTTATAACACCTCTCTAAAAAAAAATCACCTCTCAGGGCTGCCAAATCACTAATAAAGCCATTATCTGTATTATTTAAATGTGATATTCTCATCCCCTGCCCCTTGAGAATATACATGCAGGGGATGCATGCTATTATGTCGGAGGACTGTGTTCTTCCTACATGATTTCCTAAAAAGTCTAGTTGTAAAATCCCCATTAACATTCTTAGACACTGAGACATCCAAAAACGTAGCCTCGTCTCTAGAAAACTCATAAGTGAACTTCAAAAATGCAGTTGTAGTATGTAGAAAACAGACAAAGTGCTCTAACTCTGTCTCACTACCCTTCCACTGAAGAAGAATGTCATCAACAAACCTTCTGTAAAATACAATACAACCGATGAAATCTGTATTGTTCAACACATACTAATCTTCCCAGAAGGCCATGACCATATTGGCATAGCTATTGGCATAAGGCATGCCCATAGCTACACCAGTCCTCTGCATATAGTAGTCATCATGAAACAAGAAGACATTGTTCTCCAATACAGCTTCCAAGAAAAGACATAACAAGTCAACTTGCTTAACATCATACTGGCTATGTGCAACTAAATACCATTTGGTCATCTCAATGCCTTCAAAATTGGGGATATTAGTAAATAATGATTCAACATCCAGTGTAACCATCAAACAACTACTCAAATCAAACTCTCCTTTACTCATAAATGCATAGAAGTCTTTCAAAAATAGCTTAGTATCTCTCAATACTGTGCTAGCTTTATTCAAAATAGCCCACAATTGCTTGTCGACATAAATGGAAACTGGTTCTGTTAGGCACCCTCTGCTGCATACTATAGGCCTAAAAGGTGAATATAGGACATTTTTATGTATTTTTGGTAACTCCTGAAAAATAGATATAGTCTGGTGCTCAACAGAGAGATATCTTGAGAACTCTTCTGTAATCAAAAAGTATTTAAACAATCACACACTGTTGACCATATAGGCTGCTGTATAGTTTGAACATGATCCACATTTATCCATTCATAAACTGTCATGTCAGATAATATAGTCTTTAAAGAAGTAATGTAAAAAGATGATCTATTACAATTACTGCACCTCCTTTATCAGCTGTTTTTATGAATATTGTCTCATCATTTTGTAAATCTAGCAGCGCTTGCCTCTCACCCTCACTCAAATTGTAAAATTTCTTTTTCAAACCACCTGGTGCAGAAAACAGAAGAAACCACTCACGTTCACATTTCTTACAAAATACTTCTAACACAGGATCTAATAGAGGTTGATGAATAATAGGCCTCTTAAAATACTCATTATATTCATTTGAAAACAACATTTTAACCATGACATTCCTGCTAAACAATCTCAAATCAGTTAAAACGTCTGACAATTGCGATGCCTGTGCAGGTATAAAGGAAAGGCCCCATTACAACAAAGATAACTGTGCTGCAGTCAATACCTTCTTAGATATATTGAACACAAAGGACTGGATGTTCTCTTCCACATCCATTTCAATGTGGTGGACTGTGTCCCTTCTGCCTACTGCCATCTCTGTTTCCTCCCTCTGTTCTGTGACCTGTCTCTTTTGTCTATTTTCACATGCTTTACTGACAATGGTAGTTTTAGCTCAGAAAAAAAACAGTTGAGAAGCATAAGTCTTCTTTTTTAACATGCGGTTGGCCCATACTGGATGTCCCTCCCCCTTGTGAACCAATTGCAGCTGGCCCTTGTGGTGGTGTACGAAAGGAATCATTGGTAGATGTGGTTGCCTTGGAAACAGAGTCTATATTCACTGCTGTGACCATATCACTGCCCCCATTCGGAGCAGGTTCCAATCTATGATTGCTATTATCATTATGCCTGGGCCAGGTAAAAACATGGCCTAGCATGAATTCATTAATGTCTCACTCCAAATTCTTAATCTTTTAGGCAAGTCTCATATGCTGTAACACTATCCACAATCTTATCAAATGCTGCAAGACCCACCTCCTTCTCACAGCTACTAAACAGCTGCTGTTTCCTTACTTCAATAGCTCATTCTCAATAGGACTGAAAAACTCTATTAAAAGATGCATATAGTTGAAACTATGTTCAATTGGTGCAATTTAGATAATGAATAGCCAAATACAATGGGAATACTAGTGTTGCCTCAATATGTGTTACAGGCATACCTGAATTGTCATTATATGCCGTACTGGTGACTAGTAACGCTCTATTAATATATCAACAGAGTAAGACTGACCTACTAAATCAAGCAAGAATCTTTGGTGCTTCCGCTGCCTTCTGAGCTACATTGAAACTGAGGTGCACTTTTAGAACTCATCTGGTACACACTCTGACCCTATATGATAACTGCATCCATAATTTGCAATATAAGAAATTACTTGAACTTTTTTGCTCCTGATACATTTTATTTGCTTCTTGGATGGAAACAAAATAGTTGGCACCTGTTATTTATTTATTTTGGTAGGTCTTTAATAAAAATATAAAAGCAGAACTCTGGACATCTTAACAGAAAATGAAAAGCTATTTTCTCACTGGACTCCACTTATTCAAACACTATCCACATGCCTTGCATTTGGTCACATCCATAATTGCTAAACAATTTTATTTTAAGTTACTTTACTGACAATGTTATACAAAGCTGGAGGTTTCATTAATTATGTGAAATTAAGCTGAAACGAAGATTATATTAGACTTTAGTTTTATTTATTTTCATTATAAACTAAGCTGACACAAAGTCTTATGGGTAAAACAATTATTTTGCAGTTACAGAAAAGTTATTTCAGTTATTTTAAATCCCTGTAAAACAGTTGCAAAGTTATATTATCAGGACCAAATCCTCATAATTGTCTACAAAAGTAAACCCGAGTACATTCAGAGCATTATTATTGAAAGACATTCACTTGAAAATCTTCTCCTTGCCCACCTCTACTTTTTTGTTCTTCCTGTATTGGAGTCATCAGAAACATTTCCAATGCATGCACTTTTGACATCACAAGCAGAGGACTACAGCTATGGGTATCAAAGGACAAGCCTTGTAGCCAACTCATGGCACTGAAAAATAAAGCTGTGACAATGCTACAGCTGCAACAAGATTGATTAGAAGCTCTGATAATGGAGCATCTGGCATGGGGGCAATGTGAGTGAAGTAGAAAGGGAAGAAGCAAGATCTGAACCTGTGGCTTGTGTATTCTGCAGTGTTCTACAATCACCCGCAAAGGGAAATTAATGGGCAGATGGCCTTTCATTGAAGTGGGCAACAATGGGTCAATAAAGCATCTGTGGGTGAAGCCTGATAGTCAGGTGAAAGTGGGATCAGCAAACAAACAAAGGAAAGAAACACTTGATTATTACCACAGCAAGGAAGTGGCGAAGTAGTTGGCATGATACATGTGATATAAATTTGCATATATGTAACAAAGACTTGTTTCATTCTGGTTGCAGAACACACATCTCAATGACCTTAATTCATGACCAAGAATCCTGCTCTGTTCTTAAGACATTACACGAAAGGAGTAGCAAATCTATAGACTTCAGCATCCTGATCATATACTAGGGCAATAGAATATGACACATTATTTTCCCATCCTTAAAGCTTCAGGTTCTATCAGAGTGCAGTGCATATCTTTGTCCCCCATTATATACCTTGTTCTACTATCTGCATACCAGCTCTCACAACATGGCTTCAGAAAGAGGCTACATGCATTAACAGCCACCTTGTGCCTTGCTAATCACATCGTTCATGATACAGACAATGGCAAACCTATTAGGACAGATTTGATTGATTGTACAAAGGCATCAGAACTGTCTAAAACCCACACATTCAGAAATAAGTTACTTAGCTTGTGCCAGTAGCTCACAGGGATGAAACCCTGACTATGTCCAAGGAGAGCTGGAGTAGAGGTGCTGGATAGATCCTTTGTTGACCCCGGATGTAGACCAAATGCAGTATCACCTGGCTAGGTGTCTGGGACAGGCACAACCTCAAGCCACTCTTCCTAGCCCCTCAAGTCTAATAGTGACATCAGCATGCTGGGTAGGATAGTATGGCTTAATATGAATAGCCCAGACTAGCATTACAGGATGATATTGTGGGTGACTGGCCTCTCTACTGTCCCATCTTTCAGGTTCCCATGACTTTTCCTGATCTGCCGGCAGTTCCAGGTTTGCCTAGCCTTCTAGCCTCCTTCTTTTTGGCTCCTGGTCTCCTTCCCACCCCGACGGTGGTCCTTTCTCAGAGGGTAGTATTGGATGGGGAAGTAGAGATATTGAGGCAGTCAACATGCAGACTCATGGACATCTGCAGCCGGGTACCAAAAAATATACAAAAACTCTATGAAGACAACACTTTCTTTTACTCAATCTAGGTTAAAAAAGTGTTCTCTTCAGAGCACTCATTTGTTCACATTTTCACTGTTTTCACAAAGGCCTCCAATCTTGCCTTTCTTAAGATAACCTTCCTATTCTATTCTGATGATTTGGTGATATGACCCTCTAAAGTATCATCAAAAAATAGCATCTCAATCAACTCTTATCAGCCATTTCAAAACAAACTTTTATATCTTCACTTCCACAGGGCATTGCTTTAACATCAACAAATGAAAGCTATAAGCTTGGGAACTACCAAATAGCTTCATCTTGTCCTAATACTTGGTCTGTAACCTCTGCTATCTGAGTCTTTATACACTTGTGCCCAACATTTAAAAGGCTTTATTTCTTCTGTGGAAGCATTCAGAGTCTGAAATGTATTTCACTTTAACTGATGACTTAATTGTGCTGTAATATACTTGGTATAGTTGTATGAAAGTTACACACTCTTAACAAGAACAGTCACAATCCTTTTATATCACATTTGGCTGCAAAGCATCACTATTAGTACATTGTATATGCACTGCGTATATTTTACTCAGCTATCTATTCAAGCATATTGTATAACTAAACAATATACAAACATATCAGCTTTGATATTAATTAATTATGACAAAAACAAATACTGCAGGTTGATTAATATAAATTTCTTTAAAAGGCTGTCTTACATTAAAGATTAAAGTTACAGCTAGGAACTTTTTATCTTAACTAATTAAGAATCTGTATTTTACTTGACAGTTGAGGTCATTCAAATTACATCTTAGATTTGATTTGTCCTTGACCCTTAGACCATTGTGTACTCTTTACTTCCACAGAAGAAATACAGTCACTATGTCTATAAGAAATGTAGGCTAAAGCAGGAACTTTATGAGATACACAGTGGTTGTAATTAACTGACAGTATACTTTCATCTAGATATGTCTTAAAAATCAGAATTTTGTGGCATGACTTGATCAAGGCAGTATGTTTTGCATTATGTTGAAAAACATTTGTGATAAACATATTTGAACAAAATCAGCCAAGAGATGTCAGTTAATGCAGCTTAAGTATAATATATTGTCACCTTTTAAGTGTACTTCTGCTGAATTAATGACATTTGAATACAGATTTAACTGTTTTTTTTTTCTTCCTAGCCAGAAGCTATACAAAATTAATAATACCGCTTAACTAAATCCCTGGCCGTTCTCTCTCTTGCTAGGTGGGCAGCCATCCTTTTAAGTATCAGCAGATAAAAAAGAGCACACAATGTGTGTGCCAGGGTTGCAAAGGGCCAGGTTCTTAATGTCTTAATATATGTGCATTTACTTATAACATTCAGCAGTTTAGGTCTGGATCACTCCCGTGCACAAAGGCCTCAGTCTTGTTTTATTACTTTCCATTTTCCTTCTCTGTACTTGTTAACAGATAACGCCCTCAACACAGACAAATAGCACCTGTCTCACCACCTTTGCATAGTTTCTTTACCAAAGGGAGATTAGTCATCCAGTATATGAAGGGAAGAAGAAAGAAAACACAACCGAACGGTGTTCTGAACTTTGAATAGTAAGTTAGGCTTGTAGCATATATGTTACATTTCAGGAGTGACCATCTCAGGAAACCATTTCAGTCAAAATCTATTGAATGAAAGTAGCTTCTGCATCTTTTGCTCTGTGTGAAGTATTTTGCCCCCTCACACTTCTCATACATGAGTTACTACCCTGTACCCCCACCCTTTATTATCATTAACTGATAGAAAGTTTTGAAAAATCTATTTAATCTGCTGGTCTTGAACAAGAATACTTCAACTGATCATTTTTTTTTCAGATTATGAAATTCTGCCTGTGGCAATGTAATACAATGTCTGTTTGCATGACACAGATCTTTATCTACTGTGTGCATTTTTCAATGAGATATCAAAAATAGAAATATAAAAGAAAATACAAAAATGCCATCACCCCAAATTTACCCTTACAAAGAGATGCCAAGAAGGAAGTTAGTGACATAGTATGGGGACAGCAGCAATTTGATTTGATAAACACAAAACAAATGGCATTTAAACCCATGTGAATGAGCACCAAGCAGCTGAGATATTGCATGGCACAGCCTGAAGGAAAGGGAAATATTCCTAACCACACAAGGGCTGCTGCCATTGTCACATCCTACTAATTCAATATTATTTTTTCTCCTCATACGTTTAGGTTGCATAATACCAAAATGAAAGAAAGGAACTGGGCCGTCTGCAAACAGTCCTGAAGTGTTATATTTCATTTATAATTCATACGTCCTGAGTTTATGTTATTATTTTCTGCTGAAATAGCAGATGCATGCACATTGCAATACTTTGATGTTTCTTGTTTCAAGACAGATTCCACGTGGCATTTGTTTCTTAAAGATTGCTACATTCTTTCTGATCCACAGAACAAATGAGACTAATATTCATTTATTGAGCTGCAAGAAAGATAAATCAGAAGCAGCTGTTCAGATAACTGATACAGAATAACAGAAATAAATAACATTAAAGGTGCCAGGTTATTGGAGGTCATTGGAGATTCTGGATATTAATTTAGAACCTGAAGTACTATGCTCACAGTTTAGATAATTAAGACATCATTCTGTTGCATCTGATATGAGAGGGTTGTGTCTGATGTGTGAGACAGAGAGAGCAGGAACAGCAGAAGAACGTGTGTTTTGATCATCTGTATGATTTGCTTCTGAAGTTTGCAGCCATTTCCATAGCTTTTGGCTCCAAGGTACAGGAAAAGATAAGTTGTACATGTACAATGGGAACAGTCTATAATACACATAATGGTGAACGCAGAATAAACACAGGAGAAATATTACTTAAATATGGAAAGGGTATAAAATGGAGACCCATTGCTGAAAAACATGCAACATTATGTATGTTTATGGATTTGTGGGAAAAGCAGACGTGAAAAAACTACCACTGGTTGATAGGAATTAGTAGTGAGTCATGGTAGGCAGCAGTCTTTTTGCCAAAAACACCACCATAATAATGCAAGAATGATAACTGTATGATGTGCTGTGACTGGTTCTGATGATGTCTGTACATTGAATGCTGTATGGACAAAGGCACTTAAAATATTTTTGAACTACAACTTCTGTTTTAATTCATTAAATCATATTGTGGAAATAAACTTGGCCTTTCTTGTGTTTTGGGATGGGTTTCACTGAAGTATTTGATTGCATAAGGTTCTTAGTTTCACCGCACCAGCAGGACGAAGCATGCATTGACTGCTGTACTTTTGATGTGACTGGATAAATGTTTGAATATTAAAAGTAGTGCAGGTGATAGGATGGCATAAATTGAGCCATCTCAGAGATTTATTCAAGTCTTGATTGATTGTTTATGTAACCCTTCCTTAGTGATTTATGCGCTGAAAAAATGTCTCTGTCAAATGAATGGAGCACATATGTAATCCCTTTTCACACAATTGAGAAGTGTCAAGGAGGCTAGAAACTGCAGACCGCCTAGTCTCACCTCGATAATATGAAACATAAAACTGTTCTTTATAGATGGCCATGGAGGTTGTAAAACCTGAGAAGATATAATTTAAAGCCAACATGTAGTTACATATCAGAAAACTGAGCATGTGAAATGACATAGGAAAGGACACTTTCACTTGAACAGGAGGTATACTTATGAAACAGACTAAGAAGATGTGACGTGTACATGGGCAGTAGAGGGGGAATGTTCAAGTAAACATCAATAAATGTAACAAGATCCTTTAATTATGAATATTATGCTGGAAATTAAGAAAAGAGAAAATGTTTATTTAGAGTCAACAGGAAAGAAAGCTGAATGAGTGGTGTCTCCAGTCCTTTTTCTCCATTCATTTTTATCTGTAAAGTGTGCTGTTTTGTATGCAAATGTATACAAACCAGTGATTTGATATGCTCAGTGACAGCAGGCTGTTACTCCAGTAAATAGTTTCTGTAAACACACGGTGTCCTACTGACATCTGATTAGGGATTAGATGTACAGCACCATTTTCTGCACACATTGTACCATCCAATAGTCTATATCTCTTCCATCCGAGTGTTTATACATAAAATAAGCGGACTGCATATGAAGTGGTTCTCTCCTTTCCATACAAAATTCTGTGCACAATTTGTGTCTATTTTAAACTAGAATGCTTTAAATGAAACTAAAAATTCCACCAGAGACAGTTTATTCTGTATATACACTAGTTGCTGTAAAATTGTGCAATGTACTGAGATTTGTATTCATTTGTTGAACTTTTGAACAGTTAATGTCTGCTCGATATTATTACTCAATAAGTATGTAATACATTATTCAGGCCCCTTTTTCTTACTTTATTATTATAATATTTAGAATAAGGTCATAGTAGAAAATGGACCCTCCTGACCCAGTCCAACTACCTATAAATAAATAAATAAATAAATAAATAAATAAAACAAATACAGCTTCATATATATAAAAGAGAAAATATTTCTCAAGAGAAGTGAGAGAATATTTAAAAAGAGATAAAGCAAGCCTTTGCTCAAATAAATAAATAAATGCAGATTTGGTACATCATGCCTGCTGACTGTGAAAAAAGAAGAAGGGAATTCACTAAACTCTTTAGATCATGGGTAGCCCATTAGGCTATGCCATAGCTGCTCCAATACTGTCCTAGTCCAAGGCCTCTATGTTTCCAGACTACAGGCATGAAAAAGAGAATGCACAAAACTCTCCATTTGGTTCCCTGAGCTAAGATGAACTCAGTTGTTCTACTCTTAAGGTAAGGGGAAATGGACCAGTTGCTTCAAAGATTGTAGTGATAATGTTATGGGAAGGGCTTTTTCTTAGTTCAGATGCATATTAGGGTGGGGGTGTGAAGTCTCCATGCTATTGAAGACTCATTGAAAAGCCATAGTGCTGAAGTATTTCCATATACATGAATAGATAATATGGCACACTGATTTAGTTATAGCCAACCTGCTGGCAGATATGTTCAGTGAAAACTTCAGCCCTCTGTCCTCCCATCAGTAAATCAGGACATTCGCAGCACCTGCCCACCCCCTCCTCTTATCCCTAGGGAGCAAGTCATCACTGCCCTCTCAAAGGAAAAAATATAGCCTTCATGGGACCTGATAACATCCCAGGCAGCATCCTACATGAACTCAGGCAGGAACTTGCAGCACCATTATGTACCATATTCAACCAAAGCCTGAGTACTGGCTTCATTCCAGTCGAGTGTAGGACAGCCACTGTCATCCCTTTGCACAAAGGTGGAGTGTCCATCAATCCAGGAAATTACAGATCCATCAGCCTAACTATCCTGATCTGCAAGGCCATTGAGCAGATCATCATGGACCTTATTAACAAGGACATTGGCAACTTCCAAACACTTGATCCCACAAAGTTTGGTTTCGTCAAGGAGAGGTCATGCCTGTTAAATTTGGTCGGCTTCTTTGAGACAGTCACCAAAGCCATGGATGAGGGGAAGATGGTGCACACCACCTACCTTGACCTGGCCAAAGCCTTTGATATTATTCCCCACTCAGATATAATAGATAAACTCTCTCAACTAGGCATCAATCCATATGTTACCAGATGGGTAGCAAACTGTCACAATGATAGAACCCACCTAGTCAAAATAGGGGAAGCCACCTAAAGCAGTAGACCTGTAATGAGGGGTGTACCCCAGGGATCAGTCTTGGGGCCTCTGTTGTTTGGGATATACTTTTCTGAGGTGCAGGACAAAGCCAGTGGGCTATGGCTGACCAAGTTTGCAGATGACTGCAAGTTGGGTGCTGTCATCAATTCTCCTAATGATGTGGACATTCTGCAAGAGGGTCTCACCCAAACAAATGACTGGTTCCAGAAACATGGCCTCAAACTGAATGGCAAAAAATGTATCAACATCCCCTTTGGGGAGAGTGATGTCACCAGAAATTATCACATTAATAATAAGGTCCTAAGCACACAATCAGTCGTGAGGGACTTGGGCACCCAGGTTGATAGCAAACTGACTTTTGACAACATTATTGCCTTTATTGTGCAGAAAGCTTTCTACATGGCCCACCTCATTAGTAAGAGTATCTCATCCAGGGACAAGGTGGTCATAACATCCCTATATTTTTCCCTTATAAGGCCCATTATTGAGTACAATGCCCCTTTCGGCATATACCTCACAAAACACATGCAGCAGCTGGAGAGACCACAGAGGTTACTCACCAGGAGAATCCAGGGCCTCAAACATCTACCCTACACAGATGGGCTAAAGGCCCTGTCCCTGTACTCAGTTTCCTACAGACTCCTCAGAGGTGACCTCTGTCTGGCATACAAAACAATCTCAGATCCCACCTTGATGGGACTGCTGCATATCTGCAAGTCAAGCTCCACTCGAATAATCTGGATGCATGCCCTCAACATGGTCTGTGACATCAACAGGACTTGCTGGTGGGACAGATTTGTGTCCCAGAGACTCCCCCTTTTGTGGACTAGACTCCATCTCCATGTCAAGCAGAGTACCTCACTAACCCTTTTTAAACGCAACCTGGATAACTGGATGGGGAACAGAAAATACAACCCTGGGATTCCACCTGGGTCCCTGCTGGACAGTGGCATTGGATGCTGACTTGTTGGAAAATGGGCGGAATTCTTGGCTAGGCTTGTAAGGGCCTCAGGGCCAATAGCCTAGTAACTTCCTATGATCCTATGAATTTGCACCCTCACTCAATGGGGGTCATACTGCTTATCTCTGGAGCTGTGAGGGAAAGGTTAGTTTGCTTTTTATTTGTGTATTACTTTATTGCCTTTTCCTATTTTGAATACTGTGATTTGTTTTATTTCCCTTGCGTTTTAGTTGTATTCTGCTTTTACCTCCATATTAAAATTTGAAAAGAAACCACAGCTATGTCTCTTGTGAGTCAGGCAGAAATTAGTTTCCCCACCCTCCCACCTGGTTAGTGTAGTGTTCTTAAATACCACTGTCTTTCTAGTTGCCTTCCCTTTATGTTAATTTGACCATATATCTCATTTCCTCTCTGTTTTTACTGGCTTGTGAGAGTAAGCACAAAATTATCATTTTGCGAAATCACTCCCCATCAACTATTTAAATTTATTGGCCATCCTACTGTATTCCATTGTGCCAGAATACAAAAGTGACCACCCCATTTCAATTTATCTTGCTGTTTTAAAAATAGTGACTCTCCACTAAAACTTAACTTTTTAGACAGGTAAAACTTAAGTTACCTACTTTCACATCTAACTCATCTAGTGCACACTGCAGTGTTTAGGATAAACCCTTTTTTTTTATCTTACCTTTAAGCATCCCTGTGACGAGCACTTGCTTTAAAACCTGGTGGAAACTGAAAGCACAAGGAAGTCTTAAACTGATACAAGCACTCAACTCTCCTTGTTAATAAGGAGAAATTAATCGTAGGCAATAAACAGCCTATAACTGCAAAATACCTTTCTAAGGTAAGGGAAAACAGCTCTTGTACTTTACAAAAAAAGCACCAAACCAGGCATATCCAAGGGTCAGCTTCTGGTGATTTCTCCTGTCCACCTGGTGAATCTGGGCATACTGGGGCAATGCAGCAATTGCCTCATGCACACAGACAATCCTCTCCTCCTACCACACAACACTACAACCTGCGAGAGATGCACTTACATAGCCAAACTGGAAGCAAAGCTCTTTCCACCCAAGATTGTGCTAGACAGTCAAGAGGAGAAGGTTAACACCCACACTACACCTCAAGCAACACATAGCCCTTCTAAACCCACATCAACAACCCCCACACATAGCAACACTAAACCCACATATGTGGAGGCCCTTAACAGTAACCTGCCCAAGCAACAAGGACCTCCGAAGCTGAAACGCAAACAAATACTAATCACAACCAAACTGTCACATAGCTCACAACACCAGTGTGCCACCCAACAACAGTCCCTAAGGCAAGACAATGTACCCAACACTTTAGTCATATGTGATGCTATAGTCAGGCACACTGATGTTCCACTCACCAGGCTGAACAAGGAGAAAAGTACAGTCAGCTGCCTGTCGGGTGCCAGGATTCGCCACATAATGCATGCACTTAAGTCACTCCACAACAAGTACAAGTAAGACTCTGTCATTGTTCATGTTGGAGTGAATGACTTGAGATGTACCTCCCTGGACTGCATGAAAAGAGACATGGAAGAGTTCTTGGATCATGTGGCCCAGGCAGGTATGACCCTAGCCCTGAGTAGCATCCTGCCTTGAAACAGAATTATACCACAGTATAAGGGCAAAATGACTGACTTCAACAATTGGCTAAGCTTCTGGTGTCATTCAAAGGGGATCCAGTGTCTGTCTGCCTGGGAAGACATGATTGACAAATCACGATGCTTTGCCAGAGATGGTCTGCACCTGTCACCCCTGGGATTCAGGTTACTGGCTAAGGCTCTTGCCACCCCTATAGTGCCTTTTTTAGGCAAAGTTCAAAGGACAAAACCACCACTGTAACAGGTACAAGCATGCAAAATCTGAAGGTAATGCTACTCAATGCTAGAAGTCTAAACCTCAAAATGCACTCTCTCGAGGCACTCCTAAGAATGGAGAACATCAATATCTGTGCAATAACTGAGACCTGGTTCAAGGCTCCAAAGAGCACCCCTGCAATACCAGGCTACAACTTTTACCACACTTTTCGGCCACCAAACCAGGACTGAAACACTAAAGGTGGAGGAGTGTCCATATTCACCAAGGATATTCACACCACCAGACTAGTTGCCCAACGCAATGCATCTTAAATTCTCTGGATGCAACTAACACTAGGTAAGACTGCAATCCAAATTGTAGCTTGCTACAGATCCCACACCATGCCCCAAGATTCTCATTACATCTTTCTAAACATACTGGAAAATATTAAGATACAAACACCCTAATACTAGGTGATTTCAACTACCCTGCCATTAACTGGGAAAACTACTTGTGTACCAACACCTTTCCCCAATGGTTCTTGGAATTCATAAATTCCAATGACCTGGATCAACTAATCCTTAGTCCCACCAGGGGCTCCAGTATCTTATACCTGATCATTACCAACATGGTAAATCGATGCTCCACATCTATGGTCACCCCCTCGTTGGTCAGGTCTGACCATAAACTAATCACCCTTGACATCCATATCCCACCCCCACCCCCCACTAAGGAAACTTCTGTAAAAAAACTTCTCCAAAGCCAACTTCATGCTACTCAAGTCAGAAGTGAAAAACTTCATGACACCCATGCAGACAGGAACTGAAAGTTCGACTGCTGAATCCTACACTAAGGCACTGTATGAGCACATCCACTTGTGAATGAATCATGCCATCCCCAACAGAACCAAGATGCTCTCCTCCAAAAAAAGAAGCCAATCTGGTGGTCCCTTGCCATAAACAAACTTTACAACAAAAGGAAAAAACTGTTGCAGAAAAGAGGAAAATTCCAGGATGCAAAAAACTCCCTTACCAGCCTCAGTAAGATCCCTCATAAAATCCAACAAAGCTAGTTGCAAAAATAAAATTGCCAAAGATTCCAAAGACAACCACAAGGCATTCTATAGCTATGTCAAGAATCTAAATGGTAATGCTCAGATCTGCTCTGAGTTACAACAGAATGGCATTAAATATACTGATCTCAAGGATATTGCCAATATCCTGGCAGATCGATTCAGTGCAAACTTCACCTCCCTCTCACCCCCTAAAGGGCCCATCTCAATACTAAAAGATTGCCAAATTACGGTAATAACGGCCACACAGGTAAAAAATGCACTCTCCAAAGCTAAGAATACAGCATCCATGGGACCAGATGACATCCCAGGCTAGGTACTACATGAACTACAAAATGAACTGGCACCTCACCTAAGTGTCATTTTTAATCATAGCCTCACCTCAGGCTTCATGCCCACTGAGTGGCACACAGCTACAGTTATCCCACTCCACAAGGGGGATCCACCTTGGATCCCGGGAACTACCACCCCATCAGTCTGAAGAGCCTGATCTGCAAAGCCATGGAACATATTATCATGGAACTTATAAACAAAGACATTGGCAACCTTCAAACACTGGACCCCAAGCAGTTTGGGTTCATGAAGGGCTGATCTTGTCTCCTGAACCTGATTGACTTCTTTGAATCAGTCTCCAGAGCCGTGGACAAGGTGGTCCACACAGCCTATCTGGATCTTGCCAAGGCCTTCAACACCATCCCCCACTCTGGAATCATAGATAAACTTACTAAGCTGGCCATTAATCCCTACGTCTCTCAATGGGTTGCCAACTGGCTTACTGACAGAACTCATACTGTAAAAGTAGCCAACTCCAAATCCAGCTCCAGACAAATGACAAGTGGAGTATCTCAGGGTTCAGTTGTGGGACCGCTCTTGTTTGGTATCTACTTCTCTGATGTACAGGCCAACACTAAGGGACTCTGGCTAACGAAGTTCACAGATGACTGCAAAACTGGGAGCCATTATTGAATCCCCAAATGATGTGGATATTCTGCAAAAGGGCCTTACAGAAACAGATGCTTGGTGTCACAGCCATGGGCTCAAGCTCAATGCCAAGAAATGTATAGTTATCCCCTTTGAGAAAAAACATGTACCCATGAATTACCACATAGGTGGCTGTACACTAAACACCGAAAGTGTGATAAGAGACTTAGGGACACAGGTGGACAATGGTCTCACCTTTGATAACCACGTTGCCACAACAGTCAGGAAATCCTTCTATGTGGCACACATCATCACCAAGGGCTTTTCATCTAGAAAAAAGGAGGTCATTGTCCCACTGTACTCATCCCTCATTAGACCCATTATAGAATACAACACTCCATTTATTATGTACCTCCCAAGACATCTGCAACAACTGGAAAGGCCGCAGAAATACCTCACTAAAAGAATCACAGGCCTAAAGCAGATGCCCTATGCTGACCATCTAAAAAAACTCCACCTACACTCTGTTGCATATCGTCTACTCAGAGGCAATCTCTGCTTAACATACAAGGCCATGTCAACCCTTGAGCTCTTGGACACGCTACACTTAAAGAAATCCCAATCCCTCAGAGCCACATGCTCCAGGGATCTAAACCTTGTCATTGCAATGAACAAAACATGCTGGAGGGATAGGTTCCTGACCCAGAGACTCCCCAGACTCTGGAAAAGACTGCCCATACATGTCAAGCAGAGAGCCTCTTTGGCTCTCTTCAAAAGGAACCTTGATGATTGGATGGGAGATAGGAAATTCACCACAGGAATCACATCAGTCTCCCTGCTAGACAGGGGTCCAGAGAAGTAAATACTGTGGGAAGAAATAGCCAGGGAATTGTTATGGCTAGGCTTGTATAGGCCTTAGGGCCGATAGCCTAGTACCAACCTATGAACCTACGAACATACTCAAATGTCTAAGCAGAACTTGAAGGAGGCCAGTGTGTTGCATTATTTGACATAAAAGGGGAGCTTATTCCATAAGGAGGGGTTATTTGTGTGAGGAGTTTATCTTTCTAGAAGGTCTTGTTTGAGTTCCAAGGAAGACTGAGCTCTTTGAAGTGAATGTTTTAGTATTACCATTATGTCTGAGGTGGATGAAGTCTAGTGGGACAGAATCATAGCCCAAACCTGCCAGATTTCAAACCCACATACCTGGCCTCATTAGTCTAGTGCACGACCAGCATACCATGAGAAGACAACATTATTCAACATGAACATATCACCCAGAGCCAGTGTTTACAACACCAAGTGGCTAGCCTTGATGCAGCACACAGCCTGTATTAACAGGATCCTGTATACCACAATTGAGATGCCTAAGGGGGTTGAATCCACATGACTCTTTCTCTGATAGGCACTGCCTGGGGTGTTTGTTGCTGCATGACTCCTTTCATGTTTTTTTCAAGTGTTTTCTTTTGGTGGACTGCATGCAAGTGCAGGACCTTCCACCTTTGAAGTAGTGCCTTTTACTTATTCGTCCGCAACAGCAAACACCCAGCATGTTTAGAGAGATGGGAGGCACCTCACACAGCCATGGGAAGAACATGCAAACTTCACACTGACAGTGAGTATCAAACCTTAGACTGTTGGTCTGTGAGGCGAAGATCTTAACATTACTCTAACTGTTCATAAATGTCACTCATTCCTACATCTCCAAGTTGATTATAATGTGTAGGGTTCCATCCATCTCTGCCATGGAGTTGGCTATTTATCCTGGACCACAGAATACTGTACTTAATTCCTTCACTAGCTAAATCAGTTTACTTACAGAGGCAGATTACCCTGAAATAATCATTGCTGCTCTCAAGTAATGTGCATTCTGAAGGCAATTGGAGAATTATTTGTTTGTTATTCACTGCTCCTCCATGAGCAGTTAGTGGTACATATGTATTTATGTATGTATGTATGTATATATGTATGTATACATTTGATATAATTCAGCCTGACTCATCAAATATAAAAAGGTATATGACTGGTGCTACCTTTATGGCAACATTCATGTGCATTCACAGGTTAAAACTACTGTCTGAGATGTGTCGTATCTACATGGGGTGGAGCCTCCTAAAGTCTCCTTACAAGTGGCTGTTCCCTACACCCATACATAATATAATCATCTCTGAGATTGCTGTATCTCCTGGTAAAAGGCATTCCCCCACATAACTACCTTGAGTAGAATAAATGTGTTACTCACTGAAAAGGGAGCTGCTCGTTCGCTGTCTTTGATTAATGATCGACTCAGGCACTGCAAATTCGACTGCATGCCATCATCCCTGCTACTTCCAATGGCAGTGCTCTCACAGCACATTGATCCATAGCAAGGGTGATAAACGTTTCTACTGATAATGGTGGATGAGTAGTCCAACCACTCCAAGACCCCTCTGCATTTGGCTTCAGTCTCAGACCCACTGAAGTTCTACAGAAGGAACATTAAATAGCTGCATACCATAACATACCATGAGTCACAATATGTCCAGCACAACGTGTCTACAGTAAGAATAAATTACACATGTGCAATGACTTGCCTGTGCTGATTAACAATGCGGTAAGGTACCACTGAACTCAGTATGTGTATGTCAAGCCGCATAAGACACAGTGATCAATTGCAAGTGCATAGCTAGGCATACTCAGTGTACTGAAATGAGTATAATTTTTCTGAGCATCTTTTTGAAACTTTATGGCTCAAAAGCTCATATTCTTTAGGTTTATGTCTACTCTACAAGGCTATATAAAGTATGCTTACTTGATAGGAATGTACCTCTAAAAATACCTTTTTTATGGTTAAAGGTGGTGGCAGTTCAAAACAATGTGTTTCCTTCTGAAGTATATAGGGGCAGCATTTTAAGTACATGTTTTAAATGATAGGTCAGTTGTAGGAGAGGAAACATGAAATTTGACTGCAGTAGCATTGTCGCCTTACAGTAAGACGTTGTCCTGTTAGATTCTCAGCTAGACCGTCTTCTGTGTAGAGACATGCGTGAATGGGCGTACCTTTGTTGAAGGTTGTGCATCAGGGCCATCAACTCGGCATGTAAAAATCTACTGCCAATCATTAGCGGACCGGAGTTCCGCTGTGGCGATCCCTAACTGGGAAAAGCCGAAAGACACAACATATGAATTTTTCACTAGAACCATTGTCACCTCTCTGGCAAAAAAAGCTGCAGTGGAGTATAAAACATAAGAACATGCATGTCATGAGAGTGGCTGGTAAAAATGCTAATGAATATGCATGAACCGATTACTATATATTTTTTTTCAAATGTATGTTGCTAAATACCTGAAACTTTTTTGACTATTTGATTTGTATATAATTGTATGTTTGTGTTTAAACAAAATATATGCATGTCACAGTACGTCACATAGTTTGAAAAGTTACGTGGTCATCCCCAGATAACAAAACATGATGTTTTATAACAAAAGGTGTTAAAGAAGGAGACAGACAGTTTAGAATAAAATGGAGTATCACAAATAAAGCAGAGGAGAGATGCACACAGTGGGCCATATGTGAGGAAAGAATGCATGCATCTAATATGTACCTGATTATTGTTGATAAGCATGGTCAACGCTACCTCTGTACTGTCCGCTCCATTCTAGCCCAAGGCCTCACAGGATGTAACTTCCTCATCAGTCCTGTCATCATGGTCTTTTGATAGGGGGGGGGGTCACAGCAGTAGGTACCTTATCCAGTGTAGTCTCATGTTTACAGAAACACAAATCCCAAAAGGGTGACATGGTGCACAGGACATCAGACTCTATGCCACAGATAATATGTCAGTGTAAACATTACAAGACAATAATTCAGTCTTGGCTTCATGCAACATGATCCTACAGTCCAGTGAAAACTCAACAGAGTTGTTCTTTCTCTACAGTCTGCACTTATCTTATAGACAAACAGTATTGTTCTCGCTCTGTGCAGCATCGCTTTGTTGGTTAACCTTAGACGACACACAGTATCGTTCTCACTCTGTGCAGCATCGCTTTGTTGGTTAACCTTAGACGACAAACAGTATTGTTCGTTGGTTAACCTTAGACGACACACAGTATCATTCTCACTCTGTGCAGCTTCGCTTTGTTGGTTAACCTTAGACGACACACAGTATCATTCTCGCTCTGTGCTACCAGCACAGACCAGTCTAATTAACCTATTCATTTCCCTGATAAAGCCTGCAGTAAAAACCTGATATAATGGATTGGCAGTTTCATACCATCTCTGTCACCAGCCTGGAGGCCATGGGCATCCTGAAGAAATGTAGCAACTGTATCTTGTATACTGACAACCACTTACTCCTGAAACAAACAAATGCTGTATGTGAGAGATGTAGTTATACTACGAAAATATAGCAAGACTCTCAAATACAGACAAATCAAATGCCAAACAGGTTATCAGCACACACACATCACTTCTCACACTGACAAAGGATCTGACACATAAATCCACATATGTGAAGGTGCTCACTAGTAACTTAACTAAAACTCAGAGGCCTCCCAAATGCTGTCTTCAGTAACCACATATACAGACAATAAAGCAAACAACAACCACAAGACATAATAATACACACACCAGTGTCTCAACAAACAAGCCCATAAGGCAAAACACCATAAAACTTAATATACTGGTCATAGTAGACTCCATAGTAAGACATATGGAGGTTGGATAAGGAGAAGGTTACAGTTAGCTGCCTGTCAGACACCAGGATCCATCAGATCACACAACCACTCAAGTCATTCAGGCACAAGTATCAGTATGACTCTATCATAATCCATGTGGGAGTGAATGACCTGAGATGTACCTCCCTGGAATATATTAAGAGAGACATAACTGAGCTCTCACACTATGTGCCACAGACAGGTATGAGCCTAGCTTTGAGCAGCATTCTACTCTCACCAATACAAACAAAAAAAATGATTGACTTTAACAACTGGCTTAACATTTGGTGTCAGTCCAAGGGGATCCAATATTTGTCAGCTGGGCAGACATGATTGACAAGCCATGCTGTTTTGCCAGTGATGATCTGCTCCTCTCTCTTCTAGGCTTTTGTTTACTGGCAAAGACACTAGCCACCCCTGTAGTGGCTTTTTTAGTCAGCATCAAAGTAACCACCCTCCCGACATAACAAAATCTTCTCTTGATAAGCTCAAGGTACTGCTGCTCAATGCTAGAAGTCTAAACAAGAAACTGCACTCCCTAGAAGCACTCCTCACTTTAGAAAATGCTGACATCTGTGCAGCCACTGAGACATGGTTCAAAGCCACAAAAAGCACCCAGCTGTGCAAGTCTACAACACCTTCCATACATTCAGACCACCAACTGAGCAAGAAAGAACCAAAGGAGGAGGTGTATCCATGTTCATAAAAGATAAGTATACATCAAGATTGGGAAAACAATACAACTATCTCAAGCTACTCCATGTCCAACTAACCATAGCCAAAATCTGCTACCATGTCATCATTAGCTATAGACTCTCCACCATGAACCAGGAAAAACATACCATGTACATAAACTTACTGGCGTCACTCACCATGCAGCCCATTAATGGGTGATTTTACGTATCCTACCATTGACTGGGGAGCATACATGACCTCGAACATGCAGTCTCAAAGGTTCTTGGACTTAATGAATGCAAATGCTCTGAAACAGCTGGTTGGCACACCCATGAGGGGCTCAAATATCCCGGACATATTACTTACTAACATGTGGGAGTGTTGCACCCTCGCCCCTGTGTAATGTCTTCTTTGGTAAGATTGGTCTCCTTTGAAATAAATATAAGGCCAGATACCCCAGCAAGCTCAAAAATGCTGAAGATTTTCTCCAAGACAAATTACTTTCTACTAAGTGATAGCATAAGAAATTTCAGAGTTCCACCAAAACCAGAAAGCACAGAATCCTATGCAGAAGTATACACCAATTCCCTGCATAGCCACTTCAGCAGTTGTATAGCATCAGCAGTACTGGACCTGATTAAACCTAGGTCTTGCCAGAAAAACAAGCCACCCTGGTGGACCCCTTATATAAACAGGATATACAACAAAAGAAAGAAACTAATGTCCAAAAATAAGTGGGAATAGGCTCAGCAGAACAACTCACAAAGCATTTTTTTAACTACATCCGAAATCTTAAGGGGAATACCCAGCTTTGCACAGAGCTGGTTGTGGATGACAACACCCATACTCAACCAGAAGAAATAACCAACCTAATAACTGACAAATATGGATCAAATGTCACTCCCTCTGTCCCCATCGGCTGTCCTCCAAAGTATATTTGCCACCATTCCTCAGCCTATTGTCTCAAGAGAGCAGGTCATCTCTGAGGTCTCTAAGGCTAAAAACACAGCCCTGACAACATCCCAGGCTGCCTTTAAAAAAACTTAAAAATTGATCTAGCAGACCTACTGAGATCACTTTTTAACTAAAGCCTCCAGACAGTTCATGTTCCAGCAGAATGGAGGACAGCAACATTCACCCATCTGCACAAAGGGAGAACAATCAACCAGCCCAAGGAATTATAAACCCATAAGCCTGTCTAGCCTCATCTGTAAGACAATTTAAAGAATTGTCATGGACCTTATCATTAAGGACATAGGTAATATCCAGACTCTGGACCCAACTAAATTCGGTTTCTTTAAGTGTAGTTCATGTCTGTAAAATCTGGCTGACCTCTTTGAGAAAGTCACCAAGGCCATGGATGAGGGAAAGACTGTGCATACTGCTTACCTTGACCTGGTTAAGGCATTTGACATAATCCCCCACTCAGGTATTATAGAAAAACTCTCTCAACTAGGCATAAACCCCTAGATTACCAGGTGAATAGCCAAATGGTTCACCGACAGGACACATGCTGTCAAAGTTGGTGAATTCACCTCTATGAAGAGACCAGTCACCAGTGGTGTACCACAGGGTTCTGTGCTAGGCTGTCTCTTGTTCAGAATTTATTTCACAGAAGTCAAGGCAAATGTAGATGTCCTTTGGCTGACCAAGTTCACAGATTACCTCAAATTGGAGGTAATCATTGAATCCCTGATACTGATATACTGCAGAAAGGATTAAAACAGAAAATGATTGAAACTAAATGCAAAAAATACATAATTATCCCCTTTGGGAAAGCAAATATACAGCTAATTAAAATATAGACAGCACCACCTTAATAGTAGACCCAGTGGTAAGTGACCTGGGTACTCAGGTTGATAGTAATCTGAACTTTAACCACCATATGTCCACAGTGGTGAGGAAGCCCTTCTATGTGGCACAACTCATAAGTAAGGGCATGGCATCCAGTTCAAATGACGTTATAATTCTGTTGTATTCGGCCCTCATCAGACTAATAATTGAGTACAATGCACCCTTCTTTTGCATGCACCTCACCAGACATCTGCAACAGCTGGAGCAACCCCAGAGTTTCTCACCAGGAAGATACAGGGTATAAAAAAAAAGTCTTGTGTGGAAAGATTGAAAGCCCTATCACTGTATTCTGTCTCCTACAGACTGCTAAGGGGCAATTTCTGCCTGGCTTGCAGGTTAGTCTCCAATCTGGCCCTGATGGAAATGCTACATATTTGTAAATCCAACTGTATGAGGGTCACCTATGCCAAAAGCTAACTTTCAACCTAGCTTCTGACATGAATAAATCATGTTGGAGAGATAGATACATCTGTCAGAGACTACCCCTTCATTGGAACAAGCTTCCCATTCACATGAAGCAAAGCCTTCCCTGACTCTCTCAAGCATAACCTAGATCAATGAATGGGTAATCATAAATGTACTCCTGGGGTGGTGCCCATGTGCCTCATGGACAGAGGCAGTCATTATTAGATATCATAGCATAGGCTCATACCTCTTTGAACTTCGTTCATCTAGCTACTGAAAACTGGGGGAAACTGATGATAAATAGGGCTAGGTTTGTAAGGGCTCTTGGGCCGATAGCCTAGTAATCGCCTATGAACCTATGAAGCTATGAACAATGCAGTGGTTAGAATCTGTAAAATATTCGGTGTCTCTTTTCAGCTATATTGCATAATCAGTAATTGTGGCTTTGCAGTTTTCAGCCTCTGTTTCACTCTGTCACCAGATATGGCTTCAGAAACGTTATAGTATAACATTGTCCAAGCAGTGGAATGTTGTCTGTAACTGTAATACTTTCCTTTCAGGTATGCTCCACTTCCACGGTAAGACTGGTAACTGTAATACTTTCCTTTCAGGTATGCTCCACTCCCACGGTAAGAATGGTAACTGTAATACTTTCCTTTCAGGTATGCTCCACTCCCACGGTAAGAATGGTAACTGTAATACTTTCCTTTCAGGTATGCTCCACTCCCACGGTAAGACTGGTAACTGTAATACTTTCCTTTCAGGTATGCTCCACTCCCATGGTAAGACTGGAAGCAGCTGAGGGAAGCAGTGTTGTTCTTTTTTATCACTAGCAATGCTGGGAAGCAACTGAAAATGTCAGCTCATGAACTGCTAATACAAGACAAAAAGAAATACTTTAAGGTGAGGGAGGAGACTAAGACATCACAGGCTGGATGACATGGTGGGAACGGGTCTTGGTCTCTATGTGAATGCTGAATGTAGGGCATTTCTTGTGTTGGGCTTTCCTCTGGCAAGTCTTTTGTGTGCAAATGTATATATATCTATTTGCTGTTTCTACTTAGTGACAATATTTAGTGCTCTATGTTAGCCAAGACTTTCTCTTTCTGTTAACAAAGCCCTTGAGTCATTGTGTATTTAATATTCATACCTATTAGTATGTCATTTAACTGATAATTTATCATTTTAATTTTATCAAGCAACAGTGCAGTTAAGATATTTTGGTTTCATCCTGCGTCTTAGTTGGTAGCATGTGTCCTAAATAATTCTATAAAAGTTTATTGCTTCTAGATTATTCATATCAAAATATTTAGTATAATTACTGTATTTGAGAAGACATTTATTTTTAAACCTGGTATTTAAAACACCTAACAGTTTCTTACTGCCCAAATAAATGTGAGTTAGTGAGACAGAGATCATTTTATTCTTCAAGATCAAAGAGCTCATCAGACAGAAATTTTAATGTGCATGCACTCTTCCTTCTCTTAACGCATAACATGTCCTAATAATTGAGCATTCGTAGTGATGTAGGCAGTTATATTACAGAATAACAGCAACAGATAAGTTGTAAGATGTGAACTGGAATTAATTGCTGGCAAGCCACAGCAGCAACAGAACTGAATTATAATCAGCAATAATAACGTTGATTACTTTGGTAGCTGATCAAAATCAAGTTTCATATTTTTCTTTTTCAAGTAATATATTCAAAGTACTAGAAAGGTCAGTCAGTCATGAATTCTCACTTATTCTGTGTGGAAATCTAAATGAATGACAATTTTCCCTTATATTATAAATTATGACAGAAATTATTATCCACACAGATTCCTTAGAAACAGTAACATAAGTTTCTGCACGTGCAAACTTTGTTCGTCATATGGAATCGAGCGTCATACAATAGCACTGAAATACATGCACAATTTTTGCAGCAGATAAGAGGCCTGTGGGAGTGGGATTACTAATTCTCAGAAAAGTACAAATCTTTGGAGCCTCTCTTGCCTGATATTTGATGTTTGTGAAGTAATGTTCTCCTTTCTCTAACAGAATATTCCACTTATACAGAATTAATTTCAAAAGTGCACTAAATTAGTCATTAAAGTGCCTGAGTATAGAGATACAATCTAATAAACAAGGGACTTTAAATGCTATTTAAATTTTTGTCATATCAGAAATATCCCATGTGAGCCCATCATAAAATGTATCTTATGCACTGGTAGTACATCTCAATGTAGCAAATCTCACTGCAGGTTCAGTTTTTTTTTCAGCCTCTGTATATAACACTTCACCATGTTCTATGAACAGACAGATACATTCATCTCAACAGTTCCAGCTTTGCTTTTCAGTCTTATTACAAATCTGGCCACATTTCAGAACTTTCTGCCTGTGAAATTGGTTTCAAGGTACATGAACTAACAGCAGATAGGGTACAGACCTCTCTTTGGTAAAAGGTTGAAAAGATAACTGAATATGTTTATCAATGCACCACAACAAGGCAATGATCTTGATGTTCTGACCACGGATGAAGTACTTTGCACTTCTGGAGGGTAACAACAATCACTTTGCATCATGTGGAAATAAGTGTGTAAATATATTTGTCTAGTGTTTCTTCCCACTGACTGGATTTCCTTCCACCTCTTATATTTGGGACAAACAGAAAGCTATTAAGAATAGGGTGCATGCTGTGAAAAAGCTTCACTGTATACTGGTCATACATGCTAACAATACTGCAGAATGTCCCTTTCATCTACAGTAATCCTTCCCTTTTTATTTCCTGACTTCATGATTTCTGGCCAGTTTGACTTCATATAAGAAAGCATTAGTACACAAGCACCAGTTTAGCTCTGAAATACTGAAAAATATGTATCACCTTAACTGAATTTTATGACCTTGCTGTAATATCTTTGATGGTGTTTGGTCATCTGTAGACAGTGCACAGCTGCTGTATCACAACAGAAGGCAAGAAATGGAACACACTGTGACACCCTTTTTATTTATTTGTTTGCCTGTTTATTTGCTTTGCTCTTGGTTTGCAATATAAGATACTGTGAACATGTGTTGCTTATTTAGATGTACTAATTTCTGTCATTTCAGTTTTATCACTTATTATACAATGAAGAACACATTTAGAATGTATTACCAGTACATTAATGGCACACTACATAACTAGAAAGAACTCTGAGGTCTGCTAGCTGAGTAGCATTACTGGAACTGAATTCATCCTCAAGTCTTGGTGAGTACCTTCACAAGGTAGACCCTGTCTTTACAAAATCTCACCAAGGCGACATTGATATACAGACTGCATTTTATATAGCATATATCAAGGTCAGAAGTAGACTAAAAAATAAAAAAAGACAGCTGGGTGCACGAGTCCCAAAAAATGTCTAATCCTGGCAGGAACACTCGTGCTAGGGCTGGAAAAAATTACTGTGTCGAACCCCCAAGACACAGAAACATTCCTACAATGGGGTTAGGCCAGCCTCAGGGAGAGGATGACCCCCCTGTTGTAGAAAGAAGTAGTAGTTCACAAAAATCACAAAAACTGACAGGACAAAAAAAAGCTATAAAGATGATAGAGTGGACTATGGATGATAAGAAATAAATCATGTATTGTTATTATTATGCAAAAAGCCCAGAATTTCCTGACAGAAGAGATACAAAACGATTAAGAGAGAAATAAAAGGGAAGAAAAATACTTGCATACGAAAAACTGTCAAAAGCTTCAAATGCAAATTTGTGTTCATTAGTACAACAGATTCATGAAAAACATTATATAGACCGAGAAACCTATGGGTGTCTGGAAAACGAAACGACTTTGGAAGTACGAAAATATAAAGAACAAAATCTAGAGATTTTTGAAAGTTATAAAAAAGAAATATGGACATGGGAAAGAAAGAGAAATCTGATATGGTCCAACCTTGATGCAAAGTAGAAAGCCAAATTAATTAATGCAAAAAAGCAGCTCCAAGGATATTCGCAGAGAAATACAGGCAAAGGCACCCAGATATAGAAAATTTCACAATACAAAAATAAGATCACAAAGGGGGAACACAGAACATGAGATTAGTAAAGTAGAAGTTAAAAAAAAAAATAGAAGCTGTACTTATGGAATGGTGTAAAAAGTTTAACAGAAGTTATGCCACAGCATGTTGGAACAATGAATGCCCAAGTAAGGAGAACATGAAGATCATGAAACATCTGAAGAAGGAATATGGACATAGGAAAGAAAAAGAGATTTAATATGACACAATATTTATGCAAAGGAGAAAGCAAAACTTATCAATGCAAAAAAGCAGCACCAAAGATATTTAAAGAGAAATACAAGCAAAGGCATCTAGATATGGAAAATTTTATAATACAAAAATAAGAAAACAAAGCAGGAAAGCAGAAAAGATTATCAGTAATGGAGAAGTTAAAGAAATAGAAATTGAAGTTATGGATTACCTGCAAAGTGAAGGGTTTAGTGTAAAAACTCCTGTAACATCAGAGTATGATAGAATAATGAATTCCTAAATTAAGGTGAAACCATTGAAGTGGGAAGCATCTGATCAGTTACCATATGAAGATAGCTTGGAGCCTTCGGTAGGAAACCAGTACAAAAATTCAGTTGGAGTGCAGAGCAAAGGAAGGAACAGGAAACGGTGGCAACTCTAATGCAGTAAATGTTGTGGTGTGAAAGACCAGTGAGTTCCCATATGAAATAGCAATGGATGACACAGGGTGAAGCAGAAGAGAATATGGGGCAGGAAGATTTTCTGGAACTTTCTGTAGAATGCGCACAGGAAACGGAGAATAAAAAATGTGCCTTTAGTTTAGAAGAAAATGATCTAATGGAATAATTGCTTGATTTAATAGACATGGATAGACATACTAAGATCAATGAAAGAAATAGACTACAGAAAGTCAATAAGACCCAAAATATTAGAAGTTTGATAAAACAAATGAATGCAGTAATCAAGACTAGATTGTTCATAGAAATTCATGTGATATAACATAAGTAAATAGGTTATATTACTGTGCAGCTAAATTAATAACAGATAAAGTCTTACCGCAAAACACAGGACAATAAGGGAAAAAAAGGAGAAAAACAAATACCATCATGGAAGTATCGAATAGAGAAAACTATAAAGAAATTAAGACAAGAAGTGTTGAGGTAAGAAGAGTATAGAAGAGGGAATAGATCAACAAAAATACTCAGAAAGACAGACATGATAAAAGCAACACACAGTATCAGAACAGACCAGGCTCTATCATACAATATTGCAAATATATATTAAAGATATCAGCACAGGCAGAAAAACTTAGAAGATATGCAAATAAATATAAAGGAAAAGTACAAATTACGCAATTTATTGATGACCCAAAAGAGTTTTATTGAGAATTGGGAAACAAGGCAAAAAGAATAGGAACACCACCAAAAAAAGAAGAAATAGATACATTTTGGAAAAATATCTATGAAGATCCTGTGGAACATAACAAAGATGTTTAATGGATAGAAGAAGTAAAAGAAACAGTAAGAAGTACAAATGTACAGGATATCAAATGAGATAAAGTAATGGCCAGAGAAAATGAAACAAAATTAAGAAAAGCTCCTAACTGGAAAACGCCAGGCCCAAATGCAGTACCTAACTTCTGGCTAAAAGTATTAATGTCTTTACATGGATACATTTATATGCGCATCCCGAACAAATGCCAACCTGGTTAACAACAAAAACAATACTTCTCCTTAAGAGTGAACCTGCAAGATATCCTAAAAACTATAGACCAATAACTTGCCTTCCAATGATGTATAAACTATACACTGGAATTGATGCCAACAGACTTTATAGCCATTTAGAAGAAAACTCCATTATGGAAATAGAGCAAAAGGGTAACAAAAGAAAGTCATATGGAACAAATGATCATTTGTTGCTAAATAAAGTCATAATGGAGAATTGTAAAAAAAGGGGAAGAATCTAAGTATGGCATGAATAGGTTACAAAAAAGCATTTGACAGTATCCCACATTCATGAATAAAATAGTACTTACAAATGTATAAGATACACCCTACACTGATCGCCTACATTACAGCGACCATGAAACAGTGGCAAACCACTTTCCTGCTAGATCATGATAGAGGACAAATTATTTTCCCAGGGATAAAAATTCAAAGGGGAATATTCCAGGGTGACTCTTTGTCACAGCTGCTCTTTTACCTTACTCTTAACCCATTAAGCTGTCTACTTAATAGATCAGGTCATTGCTACAATTTAGCTCTCAGAAAACAACAAAGTGTAAAGACTTCTTATCTTATCTTTCTGGTTGATTTAAAATGTATAGTTCATCAGATTAGGAACTGAAACCACAACTGCTAGTGGTCAAAACTTTCTCAAATGATATAAGAATGTCATTTGGTCTTGACAGATGTGCAAAAGCGACTTTTAAAGTAGGAAAGCTGCAGCACAAAGAAATATCAGTCTTAGACAGGAATGTGATATAAAAGAACTTGAACAAGAGAGAGCGTGTATACATATTTGGGAATTGATGAAGGATCAACAATAAAACATGAACAAATGCAACTAAAACTTTATTAAGAAATATTTTAGAAGACTAAAAGTAATACTGAAAACAGTTCTGACATCTAGTAACAAAGTCCAAGCTATAAATCAAATTTTCTCCTTGTTCTAACTTACAGTTTTGGGGTGACTGACTGGCCCTAAAAGGTACTGGATCACTTGGACAGGAAAACAAGAAAAATGCTTCATGCTTATCAAATGATTTATAAAATTCAGTGTATATCAAGATTATTTTATATATATTCCCCATTCTGAAGGCAGTATGGGCCTCCTCAAAACTGATTACATGTATAGATCTGCAATCATAGGACTGCATACATATTTGCTGACCTCACAAGATACAAACATAGAGAAAGTTTTAAAAGATGAGGAGGACAAGTCTAAGATGACTTCCCTGCTTAGTTTAGCAGAAGTATATCAATGTCAAGCAAGAATGAAAATCAAACCAGAAGAAATCAGTAGCAACTGAATGTACCAAAAAACAAAAGAAAGCATATAAGGTGAAGGATCAGAGGAGATGGAAGTAAATGTGGAAAATGCATAAATATAGTTGCAAGTACAGGAAACTTCTGGAACAACCTCATGTTAGTCAGGATGTAATGCAGGAATGGTTAAGGAGAGGTGAATTTAAATCAAAAGACAAAAGGTTAATATTGGTGGCCCAGGACAGTGGAATATGCACACGCTGATTTACAAAGTCCATTGAACATGGATAAACAGACAAATGCAAGTTTTGTAAAACAGAATTGGAAACAGTTGCATACTTTATTGCTGGTTGTGATAGAATAATGGCAGAAGGGTTGTATACTGAAATGCATAATAATGTGGCAAGACTGTTGGGCTGGGAATTGTCCAAACATTATAATAATGAAGCAGTTGAGAAGCACTGGAAATATGAGCCACAAAGCATTATGGAAACTGATGAAGTTTATATCACATAGAATCCTCATTACCAACAGTTCCAAAAAATAGATGTGGAAAACCAGATACAGTACTCCAGGAAAAGAAGACAAAAGTAGCATTGAACACTGAAATTGCTACACCCAGTGATTATAGTGTCTTATGTACAGAGAAATACAAAGTCATAAAATGCCAGGATTTGCAGACAGAAACAAGAGCATTGTGAAAGAAGGATACCTCGACAGTTCCAAAAGTAGTAGGAGCAATGGGTCTCATAAAAAATAATTTACAGTTGTACTTAGATGTGTTACCGATACATGTAACTCCATATGACTTACAGATGGAGTCAGTTCTGTGCACACTGCAGGTGCTGCAAAGAGCACTTTTGACTAACATCAAAGATTGAATCAATACTAATTTCATGAACTTTAATCATACTTTCACTTAGGAATGAGGTCCATTCCTATTATGGTATTAGAAACACAGAAGTCCCAAAGAAATTAAAAAGAATAAATCTAGAATGTATTAGCTTTATTTCACGTACCAATACATTATTGGCACACTGCATAACTAGAAGGAACTGTGAGGTCTGCTAGTTGGATAACTGAAAAAATGTACAAATTGCATTTTTTAATCATTTGAGTAAATTTCACTTAATTCTGCAGGATAGCTGCAATGGGTGATTACCCCTTACTCTAAAACCAGTGCAAACTTCAAGATGAGTCATTTAAATTAGAGATACTTGAGGCATTGCATTCTGCATGGGAAGGTCATGGGGGGAGATTTGTCCCTAACGAGGGAAAAAATTAAAACTTTTAGGATATGGAACTTGATTCAACTGAGAGCTTTTAATCAGATAGAATAATATCAATGCTATGGGATTTGGTGAAATCGTTCCTTATTGCTGAATATCAGAAGTCTTTGGATAAATTCATTCCTATTACATTCCTCAGTGTCAGTTATGACAACTGCCTTCTTACAAGTACAGTTACTTGGAAACATTGTCTATTGTCTATTTTTCAGACTGTACCTTGAAATATCTTTGCTATGTAATGAAATATTTTCCATAATATTTGATACTATTGTTAACAAACTGCTGCTGCATTGTGAAGCACTGTAAAAGGAGAAGTCTGGAAAGTTTTCACTACCTACAGAGTGGTGCTTTAATAACTGTTGTCTAGAACTGAGTTCAATACAGCAATATCAATAATCATCACCTATAGTAAAATATGGAATCCTGATGATATTACCAATTGTTATAGTATAATCAACAAATAAACAATGATGTTATCAGGTGTTCTCATGCAATTGCCTAAAAAGATCTGAATTTCTGGAACGTTCAGTTAGTGATTATTTTTTACTGTCTGACAACTTGTAACATTTTGAGACATATAAATCCTCTGTATGCATGTTCATATGTACTGTGCAAAGTTATATGTTCGGTCTTTAGCAATGCCTGTACAGCTTTTGTTGAAACATTACACAAAGTCAAAAACCTAGAAGCTATTTTATTACTGTGTAAGGAAATAGTTTAATTTTAACAGTGGGATGTTTTTCTAGCCTATAAAGCTCTTATTGTAGCCATTATCCATTAAACTCTATATTAAAATTGTAATACATTATGTTACTGTGCTTTTTTAATTTCTGATAAATATAATCATGCTTATTCCGTGGTCCAGGTGTATATTTAATTTCAGAATTAAGTAAGTATAAAGAGTCTCTAAAGGCAAATATCTACATGACTGATTTTGGTCTCATCAGTAACAGCTGAGATATGCTAAGTCATTTCATATTTTTATATATCCCATTAGAAATTCTAGTTCTGTGTGCATTGATTACAATGTATCAGAATGTGTTTGTATACTATATATCATGATTTATTCCATTCCTGGTAGGCATTTGTTTCTTTTTGTTATGAGATGTGACATGTTTTTCTTACTGTAAATTCCTGTATTATTTTCAATACAATGGAAACTGTTTGCATTGCTACTATTTCTACCATGTATAGGGCCATTTTCTCACAATTTTTTAACAATGCACTACCATACATTCCAATACTCCTAGCTGTCTTCCATTTTGAAACAAAAAATAATTTCATTACCATTACAATTGTATCTGCATTTCAAGCCCTTAATTCTCCCCCTTAATTATAAAATAACCTTTTATAGAACTTATAAGGAAATGCCATTGAAGAATTTCAGTAATCTGCAAATAAAATGTGTGTCATTTATTCAGTACTACAGGCTTCTTAAACATTAAGTATGTGCAACAACTGAACTATATCGCATTGCATTTATCATATTTTCTATGAAGTGAAGTTATAGTCACTGCAGGATATTACAGACTAACAATCTTAGCATCATTTCTTTACTCAGTACTTGCCCTTTCCTATGTTGCCTTTGACTGAATGGTAAGTCAGTCAGTTAAGGAAAACAGCCTAAATAAATGTCAGGACACCATACAGAGGTATGGGTGTTAGATGGAAATATATAAAAGGCACTGTAGGCATGAAAGAGTTAAGTATCACCAAAAACTCATTCAAGGTATAGGCCAGAAAAGTCACACGTTAGAGTTAGTATGTAAACTACAGCTTACTGTTACACTACTAGTCAATGAGTCTTAAGCTAATAGTAACCAGTTTTAACTCACAGATGTTCAGTTCAGCAGCTGGTATTTACTACTGAAAAATCACTGCTGATGCTGTTTCTCTTTGCATACTGGCAGTCATGTGATGTTTGTGGGGGTTTTTTCTTTGCAATTCTACAACTGCAGATGGGCAGAAGTAAGAGGGTGGGGAGTTTCCACACATATAGGAAGAAGGTAACTTTATCATTATGCTAACTGCCCTTGCAGGCCATTTTATACTTAGCCAATTTTCCTGTTTGGTGCCTGGAATTACCTCCCTCATTTAGTGTTTAGATTAATCTTACCCCTTCATGGATTATATCACCTTTAGTGATAATAACTGGGGTAATACAACAGGCATTTTGAAAGGCCCCATGTGTGGGTTAAAAACATTTAGGAGCTGCCTCTGTCCACTAGTAGTATGGTAGGGGAAGCACTGGGATACATTTCCTATTTCTCATCCATTGATCCGAGATCTGTTTAATTTGGACATTCATGAGCTTTGTTTTACATGAATGAGGAGTATGTTCAGAGCAATGATATCCTCTGCGAGATATACCTGTCCCTCCAAGCCATTCTGTTAATGTTTCTGAAAAGGTTTAGATCTGTGGACCAAGTATTTCTGATGCAATTGGACTTGTTGATGTGTAGTAGGTCTATGAGCATTAGGTAAGAGGACTTGTGCCATGTATGTCAGACACAGATCATTTCTTAGCAGTCTGCAAGAGGCCAAGTGAAGCATCCAGACTTTGAGGTAGCCCATGTATGGCAAATTGTTTAAGTCTAATATCATTTTTGCTTGTTAAGGTATCTCTCTGAGCATTTTATGTCCAGTTGAAGATTCAACCACTTCAAACTAGGGAAAACATACAGAACAAATACCTTGTATAACATAAACTTCAAATCTTGACCACCGCCTCTCTGTGACAAAGTAAAATCTTTTTTTACAAAATACTTTGCTACTTTCCAATGTACTATAAGCAGTTTTATAATAATATGCATTACAGTGCCTATAAAATATTCAATTTGCATTATATCTTCATGCATGTCTTTATGGGAACTCAGCCTAATGAGTATTTTATGGGGTCATCCTGCCTTCTCAGTCAGTCTTCAGTGTCTGAATCTTTTTGTTTGGCAGTTATTGACTATTCATGTGCTGTTTGTGAATATACACTATGTAATTTTGGAATTAAACTTACTGGATGGACACAAGAAGTTGCATTTTCATCCTGCAATGCATTTTGGCAGCATGCACAGTTCTTCTTTTCTGTTTGTGCACCAAAGAAGGTTCTATTCCAACATATCCAATAGCAATGGAAGTTCAACTCAGTATTTACTTAAAGGAAAGGTGTAATTTTTATATTTTTCTGCATAAATGATGAGATTTTATGTAATAAATGACGGAATCTCACACACAAATGTATTTATTATTCATGATCATCCGAACTGTTAATGTTTTCAGCTACTGTTTTTCATTTTTTTGTCTTATGGGGGTTTCCCTACAACCACAAACAGCTTTTAAGTTTCATGAAACCTCTTAGGAAACTGGCAGTTGTAGGTTCAATGTTTTCTGCTGTATTTCACTACATATGGACCTGCTGAAATACATAAAATACACTGCATATAATGTTCCCTCAATTGCGACTTGAAGTAATTGAGGTAGTTAGTACTTTTAACTTTAAGGAGGGAGAGAAGCAATATTCCTGTCTTGAAAAATAAATTCCAAGCATACTGTAAGCCAAAGAGGAATTGACTAAAAGTAAGGCATTTATTGTTTTTTTACTGAAAACAAGGAATTTGAGTGTCAGTTGATGCTTGTAAATCTAAACTAAAGCATAGAGTGCAAGAGTTTGTTTGCCAATCCCTTTGATTCTTTAATGACATACAAAATTGTTTGTGAAAAGCAGATATAATCAGGTCAGAGACTGATTATGGGAAGCAGCTCAACGTTAAACAAAAAGATGTGCAGAGCAAGTGAACTTTCAAATATTCACCTTGAAAGCATAACTGAAATAGTGAAATATTAAAATAGTAAAAGAAATGGCATTCAGGATGGCTGCTGGTAATAACTGTACAGGAAGAAAACACATCCAGACAGGTATGTGAAAGCAAGATTTGGTTGCATCTCTAGGCCTTGTGGAGAATATAACCATTTCACAGACACTGTAAAATTACAATCCTGCAGCAAGATGTAAATACAGTAAAAGCATTTAAGCAAGACAAAACTGAAACTGTTGCTAGAATATACAAATGATATACATACTACCAGTGCATGCTTAAGACAATGTTAAAGCTTATCAGTTACACCAATAATGAAATTCAGTTCAAATTGTTAACATGTCTGTTATATATATATATATATATATATATATATATATATATATATATATATGGGTTTGAACACAATATATTGTCTGAATCTATATTTAGGGCACTGAATAAAGGGTTTCTCTCTGTCCCATAGTCATCCCTCAGTAGTGTGCACAACTTCCCTTAAACACATTCAAAGGTCAAACAAACCAAAACAAAATCAACAGACTGTGAGCAGTGTAGGTCTATTATAATCTTCTCTCAATTTTCCAAAGCTTTGCATTCATTTTACATTTTTATATTTTATTTAGCTTATATATTGCATTTATTTTATATTCTTATATTTTATTCTCCTGTTTATTTTAACAAATATATACAGTTTCCCAAAGCTTTACATTTATTTTGTATTCTACTTCTCTTATGCTCTACTAAATCTGCTTTTGAATTCACATAGATAAACAGACGCCTTTAGGTACTGACCTGGGCTAGCTGTTTGTTTTTCCTCTTCAACATAATCTTAAGCTTCCCAGCCCTGTCAATCCTGTCTATGTACATAAAAGAAAAAATATGTACACCATCAGTCAAACTCAGTGGCATGCTTGGCAAGTGCATTATGTGGGACCCTTCCTAATGTGATAGAGATGTTCCCTCATTCTATCACACAGGGGGTTTTCCCAACATAAAATGCACTGCATGCCAGGGGGTTGTTAACCCCTCTGGAAAAAAAAATCTACACCAAGATCAGGGTGATGACAAACCCAGATGAGTCAATATAACCACAAAAATTACCGAGGTCATCGCTACCCGTGGAACCACGGTGAAACCTATCAACATTATTGTGTGTCCCAGAACATAGTAACCTCTTCAGGTTCATATGATTTCACAATATTGCATTAGTATAAAAAGTGGAATCTTAGTCTTATTGCCACTAGTAGGTGGGGAGAAATTATTCAATTTTAGTGGACCTTAAATCTAGAAGGTCAGACCACTGTCTACTCAGCTCATCCCTGGTAAGCCCCTATCCAGAAACTTTTCCAGGCTGGGCTCATTTCCTTCTGAAATCCTACTAATGAGGGATTTAATCTCGATCCAACAAAAGTTTAGTGAAACAGAAACTCAGATTCCCATTGGGCAAGAAACATCATTATAAACAATGACTTAGTAACAAATGTCAAGTCTTTGATGTACAATGATAAGGGTAAACCTTTCAAAAACAACCCCTCCAGCAACACATAGGATTCCTAGGTTTCCCAGGTTGCGTACCTTCGTAACCCTGGATGACCGGTATCAGAGGTACATAACATCCACAAGGAGAACAACTCATCAGTGAGGAGACCAGCTATGTGGAGATCTTTAATATATGGGTTAATCAAAAGTAAAGTACTTTTCTAAGAGTGAATAGAAGGACAGTCTTATCATTCACATTATCTGTAGGGCCACCATAGATTAGTCGTAACATTTCATCTCTGCAAAAAGTCTTTTAGATCTAAAATAGTATCAACAACATTACTACATGACTTGGTATATAAATTGACCCTTTCATCAACACATTGAATCACCACCAGGCCAGCCAGCACCAACCAACCATGCTATCTGGAGCCACACTCTATATATGCTCCTTGGGCCTAACAACACAAACTCTACTAAACTTGTTCAATAAAACAAAAGTTGGAAACTGTTCCGCCTTCATCACCTTCATCAAAATTAATAGGCATGACCAGACTAGACCCACCAACTGTAGTACTAACTGTGCAAGATGTACCGAGCCAACCGAAGGCACAACAACATCAATAAAACTAGTACTGTCCTTCCTACATACCAAGTATCATTGAAATCAGAAAGATCTCTAACAAGTTTAGTTCTCTTCTGCTCTATCAGTTTAATGTTTTTTTTAAATGCGTTTAAAGTGACTGTAAGCATAAAACGGGAGAAAATCACGCTCAACGCCTTCCATACTGGAGTGTAACAGTTCCAAATTGTTGGTTTGTGTAATATTTTTAAGCCACAGAGCTTTGTTCTTTATTACTCTGTATCTCTTTATTGTGACTTTAAGCGTTGATTATTTAATTATTTTATTTAATTGATTTATTAGATGAGATGGTTTTGTATAAAAGATAGGTTAGGTCTACTGTTTGTAAAGGTCTGATGAAGCTCCAATGCGAAAGCGCTTACCTGTTTTTGTGCTGGAATAAATAGTGGATTTTTATTTCTTTGACTGGCTGAGTGTTTGTCCTCATCAAGTTGCAGCTGTGTTTTACCCCTGATGGTGTATATATTTTTTCTTTTTATGTACATTTTAAATACTTAGAACATTTGCTCCCCCTCCAGCTTTCCTACCTTACTGATAGTTTTCTTTCCAGATGGCAACTCCGCAGTTGGTTTCAACCTGCTCCGTTCACCCTTACTGTGCTTGGGCTCACTCCGCTCCCCTGCCCTACCCCCATTCCCACCCACTCCCACATTGATTACATTTATACTTAATCTAGCTCCTCCCCTACCCCATCACCCAATTATCCCCCTGCAATTCCTCTCGCATTACACCACTAACCACACCTCTTCACTCCCCCTCACATTACATCATTAGCCACACCTCCAATCAAACCCACGCATACCCAACATCTTAACTCACCTCATCATTACCCCATCAGTACAATCTCTTCTCCACCACCACATCTCACTATTGCACACTAATTCTCACTCCTTTAGTCACCCACATCCCATACTACAATGTCCATCACTACTCTCACTACTCTACTTACCTTGTCACTCTCTTTCAGCATTCTACTACATCTAACCTCTCTACATCATTCTTCTACCTCTTCCTCCCACTGCCCATTATCCTCTCTCCCCATACAGTCTGAACACACCACTTCCTTCTCACAAATTTCAGCCAGCCTTTACAACATAAGCATATTATTATGTACCAGAGTAAAAATCCTCCCCCACCATCACCACAACAATAATATTTTCTCTCCAAATTATCCAATCAAAGTAAAATGGAAACTAGAATACACTACTGTCCTATACCCGGTAACAATCCTATCGCTATGCAGAGACACACATCCCAACCTGGGTCCCATCTCCTCTCCTCTGAAACCCCCCAACTCCCATAAATCAATAAACTTTACTACAATAAACCTACAAAGCATCAGAAAAAAATACCTGACTTCCATGCATGGATAGCCCACAGTAAACCCGATATTATTGCCGCAACTGAAACACGACTAAAACCCTATATTAAGGACACAGAATTCCTTCTCCCAGATTTTGCTTGTCTTAGGGCCGACAGACCCCCACCCCCAAAAAAGGTGGAGGCATCTCTAATATACCCCATGTCCTCACTTTTGTCCTATATACAAAACCCATCCCACAGTTCTACACAGCCTAAATTCTAGTTTCTTTCCTTAAAATGAATAATTGCAAAATCCTCTGTGTGATAGTCCAATAACATCCCAGTTCTTGAGGAAATCCTTGCCTGGGCATCTACTAACATAAAAAATGAGACTATCATACTGGGAGGTGTAAATATCAACTGTCTAGATATATCCCCACACCACTATAACTGCAATATCAATCTATATAAATTCACCCAGCTAGTTAACACCACAACTATGCCTAATAAAATTAATACTAATGGTTCAATCCTAGACTGGATTTTGGTGTCCAACCCAAATATGATCACATCCACTGGTACACTCTCCATCAGTATAAGTGACCTCTTACCAGCCTTTATACAACGTGAATGTACCACAACAATTAATAAACATCAGTACAGGGATACCAGATATGAATCCCAGTTCTGTCCATCTATCTTTAACCAAAGGTTGCATAGCATTAACTGGGATGCACTAAAATCACTTCTCCTTGATGAGGCAGTTGAGTTCTTCAACTCAACCTTCCTCATCATACTAAACAATCTTGATCCCCTTAAACAAAAGAGAGTAAAGACCAACCATGCCAGTTGGCTAACAAGATCCACTAAGGATATCATGAAATGCAGGGACAAATCATGGAAAATCTAGCAAAAAAACAAAAACCCATCTGAACTCGCCCAATACAAACAGCTCCAAAATCAGGTAAAGTGCCTAGTACTACAAAACAAAAAAGAACACTACTTTGCATTGCAAAATCAAGACAAGCAAAACCCAAAGAAATTCTGGAGCTCTCTCAACTCTTTATTAAACCCAAGGTCTAGTAATAATCCTTGCCTAGACCAAAATAAAACACCCACTGAAATTGCTGCAACCTTCAACACCTATTATGCAGATACTATAGCCACTCTAACTGCTACCTTTCCCTCCCATCTTTACTCTGTCACCTATACTAACCTCGACTATTAAAAATTGCTTCTAAAACTCAAGCCATGCAGAGATGCCCCTGACAATATACCCACCAAATACCTGCAAATCTCAGCCAACTCATTCTCTTACCCTAGCAGCATACTTATCAACAGATCTATCCAAGAACCCTATATCCCCATCACCTGGAAAAAAACATATATCCTCCCTCTACACAAGGTGGGGCCCAACATAGACACAACCAACTTCCACCCCATTGCTATATATCACCCATCTCTAAGATTCTGGAAAAATGTATTTATTCTCAACTTCTTCACCATCTGACTCACAACCACATCCTCTCCCCCACCCAACACGGATTTAGGCCAGGACATAGTACCACCACTGCCCTCATATCGCTCATGGACACTGTCAACCGAGCCCATGACACTGGTAAAATTGCATCTTCACTATTTCTTGATCTTTCTAAAGCTTTTGATACTATATCCCACTCTCTCCTAACAAAACTCTCTAACATAGGTACCTCACCTAAAATTCTAAACTGGTTCACTAATTACCTCACTAACAAGCAACAATCTACTAAATGGCAGAACTCTTACTTCCCTTTCCTAAACACCACCACTGATGTTCCTTAAGGCTGCATTTTAGACCCACTTTTGATTAGCATATTTATTAATAATGTCCACATCGCACTCTCTCAAGGCTCATTCATCCAGTATGCATATAAATCCACTATCATCTGCACTGCAAACAACTCCTCAGAACTACTCACCCAAAATGCCCCCACCTCCACTGAAATTTGGATGTCTAATAATCATCTTGCCCTGAACCCCAACAAAACCAAACTAATAATCTTAGCCCTCCAAAAAGTCCACACCCCTATAAAAACAGAACTTCACCATTCAGTCCCCAAATGATACCACCATTAACATTGTTCCTAGCACAAAACCTTTAGGTGTCATCATAGACGAAAACCTCACATTCAACCTGCACATGATCCAGTCCAATGTCAAAAAGACACATCAAAAGCTTGGCACTCTCTACCTACACAAACATCTACTCAGTGCATCAGCCCAATTTTCCCTTGCCTCTTCTTTTCTATTACCCTCTCTTTTATATGGTGCCCTCTTCCTCACCAACATTCAGTCCTCTCTAAAGTCCAAATAAGACCCATGCTACAATAAAATTGCTAAGTTTGTAAATAATGCCTCCTACTCATCCCACCACTGCGTATTATTACACAACCTAAAATGGCTTGAACTCCCCAACTATCTCACCTTTATCCAGCACACTACAGCTCACAAATGCATTCATAATCCATCCATGTGCCTTGCTCTATCTTCTATACTTACTTTATACCATCCTAACAGACCACTCCGATCCAACAACCAATGCTCATAAATGTAGAAAACTCCAATCTTTCAGCTGGCCAGATGCTTTACTCCTTTATCATCGCAAAACTTTGGAACTCCCTCCCCCCAGCACTTAGATCCACCCACTCAATAACCCTCTTCAAGACATCTCTGAAACAACACTTCTCCTCATCTTGGCTGTGCACATGCGCTAACACCACATCTCATATAACCTAACTTCAACCATCACAACTATTCTCACCCCACTCTACTACTCTAGCATCCACCTTTCATATCCATATGTCTTTTTACTTAATCCGCCTCTCCAGCCTGTCCACTTCCCTCTTCTTCTACCCCTCATTGTCCTACCATTGAGCCCTCCTGTCTACTTCCTTCTCTTTCTAACCCTTATAGACCTACCTTTGAACCAGGCGAGACATTCAGGTACTCCTGCAGGCTACCTTAATATCATACCACCACTTATATCTGCAACAATATCCACTGACTTTGCTGATTCTTGCAACAGGACTCATATAGCCTATCGCTCAGCTATTATACTTCCTTAATGTGTGAAAAGTTTAAGTACCTAGTCTCTTATTAATTCTTGTATCTGCTTTGCACCCACTGCATGAAGTGTACTACATAAATTTTGCTAGCTGAAAACTACTCATATAGAATTTTTTCATGTATATACTTTGTATTGCTTGTATAATATCTTTGATTTGATAATGATTACTTATGTACAGTTTTTTTCACCAATTGTATAAGCTGCCAATAATATGTGCTAAATGTCTTTATTAATGTTAATTCTGTATTGTATGTGAGGTGTCTTATATGTAGAGCTTTTCTCCCCTGGAATCCACTGAAAACAGACACTTCTGACCCAGCTGGACCATCCCAGTAAACAAATGTAAATAAATAAATACATAATAAAATGTTCAAGTTAGCATGTATATGTATAGAAAGGAAATTCAAGGAGTGATGAGAAGGTAAGGCAAAGGACTCTGACAATATCCCTACCAGGAACCTAAAGAAGCTGGTGAGCTTGAATCCCAGTATGAAACTCTGAAACTTGGCCCTCACAAAAGGTGAGATTCCTGAGGACTGGAAGGAGGTCATAGTAAGGCCATTCCATGACAGGGGGCTAGAAATGACATGGGAGCTTAAGACACATTACACTTAACATTAACAACAAGGAAAGTCATGGACAAGATAATGAAGAAAACACTGGTTGATTTCCTAGAAAACAAAAGTCTACAGGATAGAAATCAATATAATATTGTGATGAAGAGATTACCTCAATTTAATTTAATCCAGTTTTATTGTTGGTTATGTTGGAACCTGATAAAGGGATCAATAGACGGTGCAATATAACTTGACGTCAGAAAAATCTTCAGTTGACTCACACACAGGAGACTGATATGCAAGCTGGAGGATGAGAAAAAGAAGAGAGGCAGACTAAATCACAGGAGCATGGCAGTGTGACAGGAATAATAGATCAGCAATTATGGGGCTCTATCAAAGGAAAAAATGTGGTTTGAGGAGTTCCACCAGTATTGGCCCCAGGACAAATGGTCTTTAACATATTCATATTCATGAGGAATATTGGAAGCAGGGTAGACCTCTCTGCAAATGTACTATTATTATTGTACTATTATTACTGTATTTTCTTTTATCACTGCTTTTAAGATTTTTACTATTTTTGTATAATCTTATTTACTATTTGTATCATCAAATTTTATTTGGCCGTGGAGCTTTTCTCCCCACTCCCGGTCAACAAATGTCAAAATAAATAAATAATGACACTAAGATGGAAGGGCGAGTGGGGCACAAGCCTTCAAACAGACCTGATACAGAAGTTATGACTGTTGTTTAATGTAGGGGAAGTATAAATACTTCATCTGAACTCTAATTGTGTCCAATAAGAACTTCTAAATAGGATAAGTGTTCTTAAAATTCACAGAAGGAGAAAAGTGTCATTATGGTGATAGTACCTACAGTAATGAAAAACCTATAGAAGTGAAAAACCTGTAGCTGAAATAAGCCACATGTCCACCAGTGACTTAAAACTTCCTTGCAGATAAGACAAAAATAAATGCAAAGATAAGACATAAAGCAAAATCCCTGAAGTGCTCTATAACTGTGCCTCTAGGTGAGTAGACTTTGGTAAGAAAGATTGTGTTATATACCTCTAATCTATTAGCATGGTAGTGTCATCTAAAAGATGTCGCCTATACCAACTGGATAGAAAAACTATCTTTTTGTGCTGACGTAAATATGAAACATAGTATAATGCTTGCACATGTTTTGTATTCTTTTAAGTGCAAAGCTTTGAAGATTTTTCAGTGTCATGTTAATATGTCTATCTTTGTCCCGTCTATTGCTACTTTGATTTTCAGGAAGGCATTCCCTGTAGTGACTATTACATGGAAACCTACTACTTTGGTTCCTGTGACATTTCCTATCTCTGAAGATACAGTATTGTTTTGTCTGGAGTATTACTACAAATGTCAAGTTCATCGTCAAAGTCTTTCAGCTGTGATGCTCATTTTATCATTGTTTAACCTTTTTATGCGTTTTTCTGTTTTTTATTTTTCCTGGCATTTTCTTCAATGTGGTTTGTAATGTTTTGCTTGAATATCTAGAGATTTGTTTATATTAATATTTGCATGCTTGGAGGTATAGTGGTAAAGTAGTTGATTTTTGTATGCTTTCTAACATTATAGCTTTGAGTGATGTGATTATGCTGTGATTTAAAGTTACGGATAAAGTTTCTTTATCATGAGTAATTCATTGTCACTAGAAAGTTATGCTTTGTAGCAATTCAGATTATATAATCTAACTAGGATTCTACTGCATAATGAACATCTGTCTCAAAATGTTAAAAAATTACTAATGTTTGAAATTATAGCTATTTGCTGAAAGTGAAACATTACCAGAAGACAGTATTATTCATTGTGACTGCACTAGTCACTAAGACATTTATTGAAATATGAAGTCAAAAGTACATCAAGACGTGATATTTAATAAATATCTCAGTTAATGTTGCTGTCTTCAGGTGGTGTTTCTCCTCAGTGCTTTATATTACTATACCAGTAATAAACTGAGCTCTTAGTAAAAAAAGCTCTGATTTTTACTTCATTGACAACCGCTAATGAGGAAAAATGTTTTTAATATTGGAGAAGATCTTCCAGCAGGTCCATATACTATAAAAGATGAGAGAATGAGGGTGATGAATCCATGGTGGTAGCTAAGAAAAGAAGGAACATTGATTTTGTTTCAGAATAATGTATTTAAAATGGTGATGAATGTTCACTTTATTTCAAGGATTTTTCCACTTAATATTGGAAGACTGAGCATCTGAGTCATCATGAAATATAGCTCCCTCCACATTATTGTAACGAAGTCTGTGTTGAGCAGAAGGTTAAAGTTTTAATGGATAGAGTGTTTTTTTGTTTGTTTTTTTTTAATTAAGGTGAAAGGTAATTAACTTCTGGTTAAGTAGCAGCAGTGAGATCATTCATGCTTGGGGAAGGTCTGGATACCCTCCTACAGAGTCTGTTTAAACTGGTATGTGTGGAAGGGATAGATAATTACTGTCACTGGATGAAGGAGCTATTTTATATACACTGTTTTCTTGTTGTTTGTCTGTCTTTTCGACTTTTCCCGGTTAGGGGTCGCCACAGTGGGATTCCGGTCCGCTAATGATTGGCAGTAGATTTTTTTGGTACCGAGTTGCCAGCCCGACACCCAAACTTCAGTAAAGGCATGCCCATTCACACATGTTTTTCGGACTCAGATTAAATTGATAAATGATTAGCCACAAGAGATGAAGTACAATCATTATCTGTGGGGGAGAAAGTAGATGGACATGAAAATGTATTAGTCTGTGTATGTTTTGTTGTTTGTTCACAGCTATGTGAGAGTCCAGGTCAGGATGTCAGCTACGGCAAGCAGCACCACTCAGAGATTAAACCATGAGTCTCCTCATATGGACAACATGAAATGTCAGTATGTATAGGTGGGAGGCAGACAGGAATACCTTGTATAGTGTATTTCAATTCATAGGTTCATAGGTTCGTACTAAGCTAACTGCCCTTGCGAGCCATTTTAAGCCTAGCCAATTATCCCTTGTGAGATTTAAACCCTGCACCTTGTGTTTGTAAGGCAAACACCTTAACCATTAGGCCACCCTCCCAACCCCCTTTATTAAGAAATGTAGTGTTCTGGAGTTGTACTGATTAAGAGTGAGATTCATAAATACAGCACACAACACATAAGGTACATGTTCAGTTGAAAGGCTATGCAAAAATAATTTACACTTCACATACTGCCATGCATAGCAGTAAAACATTAGATATTCAACTCTGTACAACAGCTCATTATACATGTAAGCAAATGATAGATTTGCTCTGTACATTTATGTAAATGACAGACGTGTTATTTACATGCATGCAAATATAAAGTCTGTGCCACCCACATCATTGTGAAGCCATAAGCATGATCCATAAAGTATGACAAATACTAGTGCATATGATGAAACAGTTTTACAATGCTGTGACAAATGTGCATGTCACATCGTAATGGGGCATGCTCCCTGATCACTAACAGCTTCCATTTGTCCAGGCAGTAATACTGGCACAAGCAGGGTGAGGTAGTCACAAACGTAAGCAGGATATAAGTATACTACAGTAATTCACCAGGTAGCAGCAGCAAAACCAATACAGTAAGGATGTTTACATCACTGACTTCCCATATGGCCTGCACTGAGGCATGAAGATATGGGGGCTAGGGGGTGACCTACTCCCCTGCAAGGGATGAAGGGATGATAGTTATGGTTTTTACCATCGTAGCCAATAGCACATTTCAGAACCCCACTGTAGATAAGACAGATGTTGTACACCACAGCTACCTATATTCTTCATCCCTTCATTCTATACTTGATGTCCCATACATGAGCATATATAAGGATTCCCCATATGAAAGCATTCAACTCACACACACACACACACACACATATATATATATATATATATATATATATATATATATATATATATATATATATATATATACGGGTCCCCTTCATATGACTGAACTTTCAAAAGTTCGACTTTCACATGGCCGAGACCATATGATCAAACTTTTGAAAGTTCAAACGTTCTTAATGGAGATCTCCATACAGCTCATAACAGGAAGATTCCCTTTTCTGCACTGTAGTGCGATCTTGGAGTTGGTATATATAAAAATCAGGGGGTGTGGGGGGCACAGCCCCATATGTTGGGGTGCAGGGGGGCTTGCCCCCCCCTACTAAAACCATTCAGGTAATTTTTTTTTTTTACTTTTTTATTAAATGTTCAAACTTTCAAAAGTTTGATCATATGGTCTCTCCCATATGAAAGTCGAAATTTGAATATATATATATATATATATACACACATATATGTGTGTTTGTGTGTGTGTGTGTGTGTGTGTGTGTGTGTGTGTGTGTGTGTGTGTGTGTGTATGTGTGTATATATATATATATATATATATATATATATATCTATATATCTATATGGATCTAGGACTATTGAACAAAAGTTCAATAGTCTGAATCTACTATAACCAAACGCACTTTAACGAAAGTGCTTTAACCGAAAAAGTGCTTTCATTAAAGTCCGTTAAAAAAAAAAAAAAAAAAAAAAAAAAACAATAAATCTTCTTTTATTCAGGGGGCAAGCCCCCCTACACCCCCCATGTGGGGAGCACACCCCTACTTTTGTATTCTCACTATGAGGTCACACTACAGTGGGGAAAAGGGAGTTCTCCCTTAACCACACCGTAGGGCGACCTGCACAACCAGCATTCATAAACAAAAGCGCTGCTTTGGTGAACAGCACTTTCAGTTATGTATGTTCGGTGATTTCTGCTTCGGCAGAAAGTGCCGTCGGGGATCTGTACGGGGCCCATATATATATATATAGATATATAGATATATATATATATATATATATATATATATATATATATATATATATATATATATATCTTCTTCTTCTTTCAGTTTTTCCCGGTTAGGGGTCACCATAGCGGATCATCTGTCCTCTCATGATTGGCAGTGGAGTTTTACATTGTCGAGTTACCAGCCCGGCACCCAACCTTCCACAGAAGGCACACACATGCACACACTCACACCTAGGGCCAATTTAGAGTGTCCAATCCACCTATAGCATGTCTTTGGGATGTGGGAGGAAACCAGAGCACCCGGAGAAAACCCACAAGACCACAGGGAGGACATCCAGACTCCGCATCGAAGGCATCTCAGCCGAGAATCGAACCAGAGAACCTCTTGCTGTGAGGTGGCAACACTAACCGCTGCACCACCATATATATATATATATATATATATATATATATATATATATATATATATATATATATATATATATATATATATATATATATATATATATATATATATATATATATATATCATCATCATCATCTTCATTCGGCTGTTCCTGTTAGGGGGGTTGCCACAGCGGATCATCTGTTTCCATTTCTTCCTGTCCTCTGCATCTTGCTCTGTAACACCAACCACCTGCATGTCCTCTCTCCCCACATCCATAAACCTTATCTTAGGCCTTCCTGTTTTCCTGTTACATGGTAGCTTTATCCTTAGCATCTTTTTCCCCAATATATTCAGCATCCCTCCTCAGCAATGTAATCTTGCCTCTCTGGCTTTGTCTCCAAACCTTCCAACCTGGGCTGACCCTCTAATATACTTATTCCTAATCCTGTCCACCCTCATCACACCCAGTGCAAATCTTAACATCTTTAACTCTGCCACATCCAGCTCTAACTCCTGCCTTTTTGTCATTGCCACTGTCTCCAACCTATATAACATAGCTGGTCTCACTACCCTCTTGTAGACCTTCCCTTTCACTCTTACTGGTACTCGTCTGTCACAAATCACTCCTTCTCCACCCACTCCATCCTGCCTGTACTCTCGTCTTCACCTCCCTTCCACACTCACCATTACTCTGAACTATTGATCCCAAGTATTTAAACTCATCCACCTTCACCACCTCTACTCCCTGCATCCTCACCATTCCTCTATCCTCCCTCTCATTCACACACATATATTCTGTCTTAGTCCTGCTGACCTTCATTCCTCTTCTCTCTAGAGCATATTTCCATCTCTCCAGGGTCTCCTCCACCTATTCCCTACTCTCACTACAGATCACAATGTCATCTGCAAACATCATAGTCCATGGGGACTCCTGTCTGATCTCGTCTGTCAACCTGTCCATCACCACTGCAAATAAGAAAGGGCTCAGAGCTGATCCTTGATGTAATCCCACCTTCACCTTAAACGCATCCGTCACTCCCACCGCAGACCTCACTGCTGTCACACTACCCTCGTACATATCCTGTACCACTCTTACATACTTCTCTGACACTCCCGACTTCCTCATACAATACCACAACTCCTCTCTAAGCACCCTGTCGTATGCTTTCTCTAAATCCACAAAGACACAATGCAACTCCTTCTGGCATTCTCTGTACTTGTCCAGCAACACTCTCAAAGCAAACATTGCATCTGTAGTGCTCTTTCCTGGCATGAAACCATACTGCTGATCACTAATCATCACCTCCCTTCTTAACCTAGCTTCCACTACTCTTTCCCATAACTTCATGCTGTAACTGATCAATTTAATCCCTCTGTAGCTACTACAGCTCTGCACATCACCCTTATTCTTAAAAATCGGTACCAAAACACTTTTTCTCTATTCCTCAGGCATCTTCTCACTTTCCACGATTTCATTAAACAATCTGGTTAGAAACTCCACTGCCATTTCACCTAAACACATTCATGCTTCCACAGGTATGTCATCTGGACCAACAGTCTTTCCATTCTTCATCCTCTTCATAGCTATCCTTACTTCCTCCTTGGTAATCCATTGCACTTCATGATTCACTATCCCCACACCATCCAACCTTCTCTCCCTCTCATTCTCTTCATTCATCAACCCCTCAAAGTACTCTTTCCATCTGCTCAACACACTCTCCTCGCTTGTGAGTATGTTTCCCTCATTATCCTTTATCACCTTTACCTGCTGCACATCTTTCCTAGCTCGGTCCCTCTGTCTAGCCAATTGATACAGGTCCTTTTCTCCCTCCTTAGTGTCCAACCTTTCTTATAACACTTAATATGCCTTATCCTTAGCCTTCACCACCTCTCTCTTTGCCATTCACCTCATCTCCTTATACTCCTGTCTACTTTCTTCATCTCTCTGACAATCCCACTTATTCTTTGCCAACCTCTTTCTCTGTATGCTCTCCTGTACTTCCTCATTCCACCACCATGTCTCCTTGTCCTGCTTCCTCTGTCCAGATGTCATACCAAGCACCTTTCTAGCCGTCTCCCTTACTATCTCTGCTGTAGTTACCCAGCTATTTGGTAACTCTTCACTGCCACCCAGTGCCTGTCTTAACTCTTCCCTGAACTCCACCTCACAATTACCCTTTGTCAGTTTTCACCATTTGATCCTTGGTGCTGCCCTCACACTCATCCTCCTCTTCTCATTGATCACCAATGTTATCCTACAAACCACCATCATATGCTGCCTAACTACACTTTCTACGGTTACCCCTTTACAGTCTCCAATTTCCTTCAAACTGGCCCTCCTACATAAGATATAACACACCCGTGTGCATCTTCCTCCACTCTTGTATGTCACCCTATGCTCCTCACTCTTGTTAAAATACTTATTCACCACAGCCATGTCCATCCTTTTCACAAAATCCACTACCATCTGACCTTCTGCATTCCTTTGTTTAACACCATACCTACCCATCACTTCCTCATCCCCTCTGCTCCCTTCACCAACATGCCCATTGAAATATGCTCCAATCACCACTCTCTCACCCTTGGGTACAGCCATCACAACTTCATCCAACTCACTCCAAAATTTTTCTTTCTCATCCATCGCACACCCAAGTTGTGGAGCATATGCACTAACAACATTCATCATTACATCATCAATTTCCAGCTTCATAAACATCACTCTATCCAACACTCTTTTCACCTCCAAAACACTCTTAGCATACTGTTCCCTTAGGATAACTCCTACGCCATTTCTACTCCCATCCACACCATGATAAAACAATTTGAACCCACCTCCGATACACCTAGCCTTACTCCCCTTCCATCTGGTCTCTTGCACACACAATATACCAACCTTCTTTCTGTCCATCATATCAGCTAGCTGCCTCCCTATTCCAGTCATACTGCCAACATTCAAAAGTTCCGACCCTCACTACCACAGTCCTAGCCTTTCTCCTCTCTTCCTGCCTTCGATCATGCCTTCCCTCTCTTCTCCTCCTTCAGCCAACAGTAGCCCAGTTTCCGCCAGCACCCTGTTCCCTAACAGTACTGGTGGCGGTCCTTGTTAACCAGGGCCTCGACCGATACAGTATGTAAATATTTACTGCTGTCCGCATGAATGATTTGGTGAAGTTTTATGCCGGATGCCCTTCCTGACACAACCCTCTACATTTATCCGGGCTTGGGACCGGCACAAAGAAATGCACTGGCTTGTGCATCCTCAGTGGCTTAGTTTTTATATATATATATATATATATATATATATATATATATATATATATATATATATATATGAGAGTGTATGTGTCCTTCTATTCTGATGCTGCAGTATTCATAACAGTAGTGAGTATCTGCCTGCAGCGCCACCATCCGGCCGGTATACCAAAGTGTTTATCATGGAGAGTACATGTGACATTGGCTATGAGGGACATAAACTAGCGTTAGGTATAAATGTGATGTCTGCACATACCCTCCTCAGAATTTTTCTGCCGCAGTGATCATTGGATGCCCATTTGCCAGATGACTACAGTTTCAAGTATCGAGACCAGACGACCATTTGGACTGTTCAGATAAGTGTCCGGTGGGGTTTTTTCTTACTTGTTTTGTTTGCTTTTTTAGACTTACATGTCAGCTAGGAAAGGGAAGTGTGCTTGTGGGAGACAGATTCCTCACAAGGACATGCATGATAAGTGTGTTCTCTATCTAGGCGAGGCCCACGATCATACATCCTGTTCTATCTGTAAGTCGTTCATCCCCAAAACACTTTGTCGCCGACTAGCAGCTTTAAATCTTTACCTCAAGTATCAGAGACTCAGTCATTTGGCATTAAGCATGGAGGGAGGAGTAGGCCCATCCAATGAGTCACCTTGGAAGAAGGCGAAGGAACTTAGGCCCGAATCCACGGCTGCACCTCAGGCATCTGAACCGGCTCTAGAGGTGATAGCAGACCCAGAGTCCATTCAGACAACAGTCTCCCAACCAGGCCCAGGAATCACAATGGAAACTGGGGTGTGGGATAATGAAGGTACATTCACTGAGGTATTTCAGCCATCAGAGTCTGATGGCAGAGGGGAACCATGGCTCACCTTCTTGGAAGCCCCTGCTCCTCCTTCTCTTGCTAGGCCGATGTCTGCTTCTCCCTTGTTTACCACTTCCTTGAAAAGGAAACAGAAGTCCAAACACATTGAACCCCCTCAGATGTCAGGCTGGGAATGCTGTTCCCAAAGCCTCTTTAAGGCCTTTTAGGCTTTACAATCCCAACAACTCCCACCCACTCTCACTCCTCATCCAACCCATGTGTGTGAGGAGGAATATTCATCCTCTGAGGAATCCTTCTCTTATGAGACTCAAATTGAATCCCTAAAAGGAGTTCATTACTCCAGATGAAGAGGCCTCTATTTCTCCAGACTCCACAGGGGAAGAATTTAGTTTTGCGGATACTATCTCCCTCATGAGAGAACACTTCAAGTGGCAGGCTTTTGGGGTCTCAGATTCTAAGAAAAGATACTTTGACTTTCTGCAAATGGAGCAGCCCGTTCCCTCAGCTGTGCCCCCTTTACTACCTGCATTTCAAGATGCATTCTTAGCTGCTTCACAGTCACCTGACTCCCAACCTCCAGCATCAAAATGACCTGACAGATTCTATAAGGTCCTCAGGACACCCAGTTTCTTTATAAGAACCCTCCGCCTGACCCAGCTGTACAGCTGTTTCTGCAGACAAGACCTCCAGACAGCTTCTTTCCACTGCTCTTTATCCAACTGATAAAGACAGTAAATATATGGACAGAACAGGTAAAAAGGTCTACACATCTTCCATTCTGGTCATCAGGGCCCTGAACTACCAAACCTACATGGCAAGGTTTATACTTGATGCCATTTCTAAGGCCTCCAGCCTTCTTTCTGAGGTCCGGAACTCCACCACCAAAGTACAATTAAACTCTCTCCTCTCCACAGCATCACAAGTGACTAGGCACTCTATTAAGTGCAGCTATGATGCTGTGGAAGCTGCTTTCAAAGCTGCTGCTTCTGGATCAGTGCTGCATCGTTATTCCTGGGTACGGCTACAACCCCTCCCCATGGATGTTCAGACCAAACTTCTGGATGCTCCGCTAGACAATAACACACTTTTTGGACAAGCCACTACTGAGATCCTCAAATCCCTCCAAGAGAAGGGAAAAGAGTTGCAAAATCGAAAAACCCCTTTTGGTGTCCCACATTCCTAAATATCACAGAAACTACTCTCAAAAAACATCCTTTGTACAATGGGAATCCTTTCCCTCAACACAACAATCCAAGAAACGTAGACACCAGAGAAAAACTTCTACCCCAAGATTGTCCTCAAGATCTCCTGCCACTCCCTTTCAGAGACAGCCTGACCACCCCAGGCCCCCTCCACTGTGACTCACTCACCCTGCATCCAGAAACTCCCATATCCCTCCATCTTACTCTCTCCCTCCCCTCCTGGCAGAAACGTACAAAAGAATGATGGGACCTCTCCATCATCCAGAGAGGATATTACATGACTTGGTGGATGCTCCCATCCTTTCAGGGCATTCAACAACCACCAAAAAACAGATTCAGCTATTCTCTCTCATCATTCAACAGCTGCTAAAGCAAGGCACCATAGAACCAGTTCCCGCTCCTTAAAAGAACTCAGAATGTTCCTGGCCCCCAGGAAAGAGGGTCCCTGGAAACCTATCCTGGAACTTTCCTTTCTCAATCTTTTCCTTCTCGTGCCCAGCTTCAGAATGATAACCATACCTATCCTCCTGCCTCTAATTCCCCCCAAGCCTTCATGGTGGCTCTAGATCTCAAGGATGGCTTCCTACACATCCCCATTCATCCAGATTATAGGAAATTCCTCAGATTCTCTATAGGCTCCTGCCATTTTCAATTCTCTTCTTTGCCATTTGGTCTATCCACAGCCCCCAGAGTGTTCACCAAGTGTCTAGCCCCCTTCATTGCCCATTGCAGGATACAGGGTATACAAATATATCCCTACCTAGATGACTCCTCATCCTGCACCAAGAACACCAGCTCCTACTCCTTCATTTGCAGAAGGTGTCACACACCCTCTCTCTTCTGGGATTTACTATAAATGTAGAAAAATCTCACCTGACTCCTTCGCAGGACATGATTTTTCTGGGATGCAGACTATGCACAGACTGTATGAAAGCCTTCATCCCGGACCAAAGGATTCAGGAACTCTCTCTGTACTTCAACCAGGTCCTTTCCTGAACCTTTCTGACTGCTCAGGAATTTCTGAAACTATCAGGCCACATGGCATCCCTGATACACATGCTGCCTTTGGCAAGACAACACATGCGCAAAATTCAATGGGTACTGAAAAATCTATGGAACCAACATTCCCAACCCTTTTATGTGCCCCTCCCTCTCCTCCCTTGCTTAAAGAGGGAGATACAATGGTGGGTATCTGCAATACAGACCAACCCAGAGCTCCACCTTCAAGCCCCAGCTCCACTTCAATGACTTTAGACCGATGCTTCTGACCTAGGATGGGGGGCAGTGTTGCAAACAAATCAACAGCACCTCTCAGTGCAAGGCAAATCGTTCACTCTAAGAGTAAAAGACCACATCAACATCAAGGAAATGAGAGCCTTGCTGTTAGTCCTACTAATATTCCAACCCTCTATCCTGCCAGGAACCTTAAAGGTAATCACAGGCAACATGGCAGTTCTGTGGTAAATAAACAAACAAGGAGGGACCAGGTCTTACCCTCTATGCAGACTGGCCATTCAGATTTGGAACCTAGCAGACTCCCTCAGAGTACACCTGTTGGCCATGTATATCCCCGCTCAACAGAATGTGATGGCAGACACACTAAGCAGAACCTCAGCCCCCTCTCACAAATGGATGCTACAGAGGGAGGTTTTCCTAGACCTGATACACAGGTGGGGTATTCCACAAGCAGACCTCTTTGCCTCCCTCAGACAACAGGAAGATGCCCAACTTCTGCACAAGGAACTCACACCCACAAGTGTAGAAACTGGACACTTTCTCTTTTTCATGGGGGGTGCTCCTGTACACCTTCGCCCCTTTCACTCTGATCCAGAAAGTCCTCCTGAAAATTCAGAGGGACAAACCAAAAATCCTACTGGTGACCTTCTTTTGGCCAAGACAGCATTGGTTTCCCCTCCATTTTTTTCTACCCAAGGACAATCACCACAGGTTACCCCACCAGATAAACCTGCTCACACAAAAGGGGTCTCTGCTACACCTGCACGTGAGCAATCTAAAACTGATGTTATGGGTGATAGAATCCTGATCCCTTCCAGACACCTTTACTCAGAGAATGTACTTAATGTCCTGCAGGAGGCCAGAAAACCCAGCACTAGGAGAAACTACATGGCTAAATGGCTCAGATTCTCCAATTAGTGTCATAGGAAGAAACAGGACCCCCCTCACTACCTCCATCCCTAGGGTCCTGTACTACTTGTGTGAGCTACTCCAAACAGGACTGACATATTCTTCGATCAAAGTCCACTTGTCTGCTGTCTGTGCCTGTCTGCCTATTTCCCCTCTCCTGACATCCAGACTGGAAGTCAAACTCTTTTTGAGAGGAGTCCTCCACATCAAACCCCCATAGAAACCCATCCCTCCTCCGTGGGATCTAAACTTTGTATTAGAAAAGCTAACACTATCTCCTTTTGAACCAGCACATTCTGCTTCTCTGAAAATTTGTACATTCAAAACAGTTCTGCTAGTTGCCCTCACATCCACCAGGAGGGTTTCAGAGATCAAAGCCCTGATGGCCACATCCCCCTACCTAGTCTTTCACAGGGACAGAGTGGTGCTCAGGACCAACCCCTCCTTTATGCCCATGGTAGTTAATGAACTTTCGTTGAATAAAACCATTAACTTACCTGTCTTCTACCCCCATCCTCAAAATGCTTCAGAGAGGATCCTTCACTCTCTGGACATGCACAGACAACTAAGATATTACCTAGATAAAACCAAAGACATTAGGAAATCAGAACAGTTATTTGTTTCCTTCCATCCCAGAGCACTATGGAAAGCTGTTTCTAAGCAAACCATTGCCTCATGGATCTCAAGGTCCATCTCCCACCATGGGAAAACCTTACAGGGCAGTATCAAACCACATTCCACCAGAACAGCTGCCTCTTCTTCTGCCCTTTTCAAAGACATTGATTCCCCTTCTATTTTAGAGGCAGCCACTTAGATCTCAGTGCACACCTTCACCAAACACTACAAGCTGGACATGGCATCCCATGCTAGAGCTGATTTTGCCAGAACTATCCTACAGGGTCTCCTGGACCAGGGAAACCCTTCCTCCTCCCAAGATCATACTTAAAGCTCTGGTACTCTCCCTACTGTTATGAATACTGCAACATCAGAATAGAAGGACATAGAATAGTTGTGTAAGACCTTACCATAACCATTGATGTCCTTCTCTTCTATGTTGCAGCATTCAGTCCCACCCTCCTAATTCCTGTTTCTTGCTTCTGCTATAGTAGGTACTTTATGAACACCTGTGGCCTTCTTCTTTTTCCCCAAGTCTCTACCTACATAGCCTTATCAGTCACTGGCTCTGGCAGGCATGTAAGTCTAAGGGTCTCAGTTAGTACCCTCCTGAAAAACCTCAGGGGCACTAGTATATGCAGCAGAAACTTTTCTAAGGAGGGTATGTGCAGATGTCACCTTTATACCTAATACCGGATTATGGCCCTCGTAGCTGACGTCACACGTACCCTCCATGACAAAGACTTTGGTATACTGGCCAGACGGTGGAATTGCAGGCAGCTACTCCCTGCTGTTATGAATACTGCAACAGAGAAGAGAAGGACATCTATGGTTATGGTAAGGTCTTACACAACTATTCTATATATATATATATATATATATATATATATATATATATATATATATATGTATATATATACACACACACACACACACACACACACACACACACACACACACACACACATATATATATATATATATATATATATATATATATATATATACACATCCCCACACACTTATCCTTAGTAATGCATTATCTTTATGTGATATATCCACACTACCATACTTCATTCACATCCTGGCTTCTCAGCACATAACTATCTGTGCTCCTAGCACAGATGATGACTCTATGTATACCAACAGGCATGGGTATCATTCCATAAGTATTCAGGTGAAAAATGACAATACCAGGTAAATAATGGATATCTGTGCCAAGGACTCTGGTACCGCCATGATGTATGGTACTCTGGTTCCCCATATATTGTTGGTAATATCAGCACCATCCCACCCAGTTATTCTGTGGGTGGCACTGGGCATCTCCCTGAGCCATGACTCATCCTCAAAGACCCCAAACCCTAGCAGAGGTTCCCTATAATACAACCAACAGGTGAGTATCAATTACTAATAAATGTTTTTTTTCACAATTAAAGATGGAGTTCCAGTGTATGAATAACTAAGGAAGTGTGCTAAAGAATAAACTGTATGAGACCATATACTATTTGGGACAGACTGCAAACTGTACAACCAAACACTCAGCAGTCTGCCAACATCTGCTGCCCCACTTACACAAAAACTAACAAACTGGAAGTCTATGAGTCTAAAATGTCATTACCTTGGCAGAAAGGATAGCAACCACATTACGTATGAATACTGTATGTCAGATAAAAAAACAATAAACAAAACAGACTGGGTTTCAAAGACAGAAAAAACTCCACTCTTTATTGGCTAGTGCATACAACTTAAAGCTCCATAAAACATGCATTATCGTAGGCACCTCCCAGACTTCATCAGAAAATCTTTTCTGATGAAGTCTGGGAGGTGCCTGGACGATAACGCATGTTTTGTGGAGCATTAAGTTGTATTTACTAGCCAATTAAGAGTGGAGTTTTTCTGTCTTCAAAACCCAGTCTGTTTTGTTTATTGGTTGCCTTTTGACTGGTTCCTCGTTTTTTGGTTATCAGATAAGAAACACTTTGATATGGCAGGTGTTTGAGTAAAGTAATTGAATAAAAGGATGGCATGTAAGAATTGTTTTAGAAGTGAAAGTCAAAACCTATATAAGTCATAGTTCTGTCATTTCTAAATTACATGGGATTAAATTAGACATGCAGTCATCATGTCATCTGCAAAGGACTAAGTAACCAGTATAATAAGAACAGAACCGATACAAAGTAGGACAAGAATATCACTGAAATCATTGTCTCCTACAATGTGCATCAGCAGCTCTCTTATGTATGAAACAAACACACTGATTTTTCAACCAGATTTAAGGAATAACAAGGGTTACAGGAGCAAAAGTAGACTGCAGATGGAAAGTTTGCCTAATTGACTCTAATTTGAGATATACTTATCAAAACATTAGATATTCTAATAGAGCACTTTTGCAGTAGCCATCACTACATTGGACATATCCTGCCAAGGGTATCAGATGCCAGTCAGTCTACAAAGCTTTGAGTACCTTCCTCACAAGATTATGTGCTGGTGTTAGAAAGGTGTATAGGCACACCAAAAGTCATTCCTTTCTTAACCAAAAGGGAAGCTGAATCCTGAAGCTCTAATAAAACTATGTCAAGTAATAAAAAGAAAAGTCATTTCCTCATCTCACCTCATGAGTTGGTGCTCTTACTCCTCTCTAATCTCACATTTGATGTCCTCCCTTGTACAGATCACCCTTCCCCATTTCTTCCCTCATTATAATTGTTATGCAGCATGTATCATAACACATCTTCTTCCCCCCTTCCATATCACTACATATGTTTCTGTGAAATTAGCAGTGCCTGAACCTCCCTACTGCAACACTGCTTGAAGGTCCCCATCTTCCTTCCCAGACTTCCTGCGTCATGTAGGAATACTGCCCGGCCATCGTCAGAGTCTCCATTGTTAGTTCCTCTGCTATATTCTATCTGCATTTTCTCCGCTGCTTACTTCTGTGACACCCTTTCATCTTCCATTTTAGCTTAATGGTATGATCATAAAAATGTTACTTTCTAACCCCATTTTGAGCACTGCTGTCCCTTCCTGGATAACATGGAGCCTGTCACTGGCATCTGCCATCATCTCTCTATCAATTCCAAGTCCTTTTCTCTCTTGACTGTTATCTCACCCAGTCATGATACTCTATAATCCTCTCCATCACCTCCAACTCCTATCTCCTTGTCCCCTTACAGTGCCCTTTATCTCAGTCACCCATAGGTCACTCAGCCACAATGCTAGCACAAACATCTTGCAGCATATCCACTTCTGTCCTCTTACTCTACACTGGCAATCATCCTCATGGTTTTATCTGATTTTAGCTGTAGTACAGCCAATGGCCATGACTATATGCCCAACCAATATTTCAGCTGACAAGAAACTGACAGTAGTGATAATTCTTAATTGATAAACTGCACCAAATAAAGACGTGTAATGCTTACCTTACAGTGAGTCTTACTTCAATGTAACAGTTACTGGTGCATTTCAGAAAAAAACGGGGTCATTCCTATGGCTGTTGGAGTTGACAATTTAGTATGAGTGGCAAGGGATGAGATAGTAAACAAAGTTTACTTAGGTAAAGGGGTGGATGAATCAATATCTATTACATTTGAAGGAAATTCACAACAAGGACAAGGTAGGAGAACTATGGAAAGATCTACCATGGGATTCAGTAAACTCTGTGTAGGCTTCACATGAAGCCTACATGTAGTTTACGTGTTTGCATGGTGAGCAGCAGAGATAATAGGTTCATAGGTTCATAGGTAGGTACTAGGCTATTGGCCCTAGGGCCTATATAAGCCTAGCCAAACGGTACTCTGGCTTTTGCCACCCAAGAAAATTATATTCCTATGCCCCTGTCAAGCAGAGCCACAGAAGTGATCCCAAGGGTGAATTTCCTATCTCCCATCCAATCATCAAGATTTTTCTTAAAGAGTGCTAATGAGGAGCTTTATTTGATATAGATAGGTAGTTTGTTCCAGAGTATGGGAAGTCTCTGGGACAAGAATCTATCCTTCCAACATGTTCTGTTTATTGTGGTGACAAGGTTTAGGTCCCTAGAGCGTGTAGCTCGGAGGGATTGGGATTTCTTTAAGTGGAGCATGTCCAACAGTGCTGGGTTTGACATAGCTTTGTATGTTAGGCAGAGATCACCTCTGAGTAGGCGATATGCGACAGAGTAAAGCTGGAGTTTTTTGAGATGGTCTGCGTAGGGCATTTGTTTGAGGCTGGTAATCCTCTTTGTGAGGTATTTCTGTGGCCTTTCCAGTTGTTGTAGATGTCTTGTGAGGTACATACCAAAAGGGGTGATGTACTCTATAATGGGTCTAATGAGTGATGAGTAGAGGGGAACAATTACCTCTTTTTTCCTGGATAAGAAACCTTTTGTGATGAGGTGTGCCACATAGAAGGATTTCCTGACTACTGTGGTGATGTGATTATCAAAGGAGAGACTACTGTCCACCTGTGTCCCAAGGTCTCTTATCACACTTTCGGTGTTAAGTAGACTACCACCTATGTGGTAGTTCATGGGTACAGAGTTTTTACCAAAAGGGAAGACAATGAACTTTTTGGCATTGAGCTTGAGGCCATGGCTTTGACACCAGGCATCTGTCTCAGTGAGGCCCTTTTGCTGATGTCCACATCATTAGGAGTTTTGATTATGGCTCCTAGTTTGCAGTCATCTGCAAACTTTGTTACCCAAAGACCTTCTGTGTTAGCCTGTACTTCAGAGATGTAGATACCAAACAGAAGAGGACCTAGGACTAAACCCTGTGGTACTCTACTTGTCACTGGTCTGAAGTTGGATTTAGAGTCTGCTACTTTCACAGTGTGGGTTCTGTCAGTGAGCCAGTTGGCAACTCATCTTGTGAGATAGGGATTTATACTTAGTTTAGTGAGTTTATCTATAATTCCAGAGTGGGGAATGGTGTTGAAAGTCTTGGCGAGATCTAGATAGGCTGTGTGAACCACCTTACCCTCATCTACGGCTTTGGTGACTGCTTCAAAGAAGTCTATCAGATTTAGGAGACATGATCTGCCTTTTACAAACCCGAACTGGGTAGGGTCCAGAGTTTGGAGATTACCAATGTCATTGTTTATAGGTTCCATGATGATACATTTCATAGCCTTGCAGACCAGGCTTGTCAGGTTAATGGGGCGGTAGTTCCCGGGGTCTGTGGTGACTCCCCCTTTGTGGATTGGGATAACTGTTGCTGTGCATCATTCAGTGAGCACAAAGCCTGAGGTGAGGCTATGATTGAACATGGTACTTAGGTGGGATTCCAGTTCATTCTGTAGTTCATATAGAACACAGCCTGGGATGTTGTCAGGTCCCATGGATGCTGTGTTCTTGGCTTTGGAGAGTGTGTTTTTTACCTGTGCAGCTGTGATTACAGGAACTTTGCATTCTTCCATTATAAAGATGGGCCCTTTAGGGGATGAGAGAGGGGTAAAGTTAGCACTGAACCTATCTGCAAGGATGTTGGCAATATCAGTTGGTTCTGTATATTTAGAGCCATTGTGCTGTAACTCAGAGCAGATCTGAGTGTTGCCATTGAGATTCTTGACATAGCTATAGAATGCTTTGTGGATGTCTGTGTCAGTGGCGATATTGTTTCATAACTAGCTTTGGAGGATTTTATGAGGGATCTCAGCTTCTTACTGAGGCTGACCACGGAGTTCCATCAATCATGGAATTTTACTCTTTTCTGCAACAGTTTCTTTCTTCTGTTGTAGAATTTGTTTATGGCAGGGGACCACCAGATTGGCTTCCTTTTTTTGGAGGATAGCATCTTGGGTCTGTTAGGGATTGCACGATCCATGCACTCGTGTAAGTGCTTATAAAGTGCAATTGTATAGGATTTGGCAGTCGTACCTCTATTGTCCATCTGCATGGGTGTTGTGAAGCTTGCCACTTCTGTCTTAAGAAGCGTGAAGTTGGCTTTGGAGAAATTTTTTACGGTGGTTTCCCTAATGGGGGTGGGGGTGGGGATTTGCATGTCTAGGCTGATTTGCTTGTGGTCGGATCTGACCAACAAGGAATTGACCTCTGGTGTGGAACACTGGTTGCCTATGTTGCTAATGACCAGGTCTAGGATATTGCTGCCCCTGGTGGGGGTGTGGATAAGTTGATCCAAGGTGTTTGAATTTATGAATTCCAGAAAACGTTGAGCACAAGAGTTGGTACATGAGTAGTTTTCCCAGTTAATGGTGAGGTAGTTGAAATCACCCATTATTAGGGTGTTAGGTTGTACCCTAATATTTTCCAGTGTTTCAAGAAATGAGGAGTGGGCATCCTGGGGCATGGTGGGGGATCTGTATCAAGCTACAATTTGGATTGTGGTCTTGCCCGGAGTTAGTTGTACTTGGATAATCTCGGATGCATTATGCTGAGCAACTAGCTTGGAGGTGTGGATAACCTTAATGAATATGGACACGCCTCTGCCTTTAGTGCTTCGGTCCAGGTTAGGTGGCCAAAAGGTGTGATATAAATTATAGCCTGGTAATGCAGGGGTACTCTCTGGAGCCTTAAACCAGGTCTTTGTCACTGCAGAGATGCCGATGTTCTCCATTTTAAGGAGTGCCTCGAGTGAATGCATTTTGAGGTTTAGACTTCTAGCATTAAGTAGCATTACCTCAGGTTTTGATTGCTTGTACCTGTTACAGTGGTGAATTTGTCATTTAAATCTTGCCTAAAAAAGGCACTATAGGGGTGGCAAGAGCCTTAGCCAGTATCCGGAATCCCAAGGGCGACAGGTGCAGGCCATCTCTGGCAAAACATAGTGGTTTGTCGATCATGTCATCCCAGGCAGACAGATACTGGATCCCCTTAGAATGACACCAGAAGCTTAGCCAATTGTTGAAGTCAATCATTTTGTCCTTGTACTGTGGTATCATAATGGGTGATGGCAGGCTGCTACTCAGGGCTAGGGTCATACCTGCCTGGGTTACAAGATTGGACAGCTCTTCCATGTCTCTTTTCATGTAGTCCAGAGAGGTATGTTTCAGGTCATTTACACCAACATGGACAATGACAGAGTCATATTTGTACTTGTTGTGGAGTGACCTGAGTGCATGCATTATGTGGTAGATTCTGGCACCTGACAGGCAGCTGACAGTAACTTTCTCCTTGTTTAGCCTGGTGGGTGGAACATCAGTGTGCCCCTGACTATAGAGTCACCTATGACTAGAGTGTTGGGTAAGTTGTTATGCCTTATGAGCTGTTGTTGAGTGGCACACTGAGTTTGTGGACTGTGTGTCATTTGGGTTGTGTTGGGGGGGTGGAGATTGCTTGCGTTTCTGCATTGGAGGTCCCTGTTGCTTGGGTAGATTTTTTTTGAGAGCCTCTGCGAATGTAGGTGTGTGTTTTCTGTTTCTATGTGTGTGTTTTGGTGGTGTAAGTTTTGAGGGACTATGTGATGAGTGTGGTGTGGTGCAAGTGTTTACCTTCTCCTCTTGACTGTCTAGTCCAGTCTTGGGTGAAGAGAACTTTGCTTCCAGGTTCATATACATATGTATGCTGCTTACAGCATTTAAACATAAACAAGCATGGTTTTGTGACTGGCAACAGTGTTGCCGGTCGGGAAACCATATGAAAACATGGATAGCGAACTTGTTTTCAACAGAGCAAACTGGATTAGTGGGATTATGTGGAATGCCACAATGATTACCAGGATTTAACATATAGTAATATATATGATCCAAACACAGTACAGGGCAGTGTATACACTGCAAAGTATCGTGAAATCCCATTCCAGGCATTCTGTATAAAAGTTGTGTAAATGATCTGTAAGGGTACATGGACTGCCATTTAAAATAAACAGTCAAGGGAAGTGTGTGTATTGAATAGGGACACAAAGATAAACTGTAAAATGAACAGAGGGAAAGAAGGCAGGTAAAATATCCTAATGCACAGCAGATAAGGGAATGTGAATGGAAGACAGTTGTAGCAGGAACACTAATCACATACCAACATGGTACAGTACAAACTGCACAGTGAAAATGTACATTATGTGACTGTCAGACAAGGTGACATAACAATGGAGATGTCTTTGTGAGATAAGCATCCTGATATGAACAATGGAGACGACATCTATCATGGATGTTGTATACAATTGGGGTTGGGTGCAGACTGTGAAGCTGTGAAAACTGATTTGCCTGAATATGAGTGTAACATCAACAGAGGTCTCCAACAAGTGGGACACAGTTACAGGCTCATGGGCAACAGTAAAAGAAGCATACACAATCATGGACAATATCAGAATAATACCACCAGTAATTCCATGTCTCTGACACAATATATGTGATTCTGAGTGATCACAGATGGTTCTGAATGAACACACTTGTCCAACTATTATGACATGTCAGAAATCTATGAGGGTAATCAAGCACACTGACCTGATACTGTACCATTTTCTGAAGGTGCTAGGAGGGACACTGCTATACCTGTATGCGACATTAGGATCACTACAGGATAGTTGATTGGTGTGCACAGCAGATATATATGGCACAATCTAGACTGTCACAAATATAACCCATGCCATCAATGCTGTCAAGCATATATGTATGTACTGTGTGCATCACCAGAACAGGTATCACACATGCATCTGGTATACACCTTCATGGGTGTTCCACACCATCAGACAGTAATGCTTATCCAATTGAAGGAATAACTAGGTATGTCCAATAAGATGTGTGACAGGAAAGCTCACTGTGGCAAAGGTGGTACACTACAGTTACACATCACTGGAAGTTGTGTAGGGAGGTACATGAACAAGGGTGCAGTTTCTCAGTTATTGCTGTGAATTATGGAAGTATTATGGCCTTTGATGTGGATGTCCTTCACATAGTTAGTAGTTGTGTTACATAAAAGGGAGTAGTCAGCACTGTGGCCAAATGCTGGTGGACGTTCCACATACCATCTACCCAAGGACAGAGGTCACATACTAATTAGTCTGCTTATAGGGTGTGATGTCTACATTATCTTTGCGTTGTGCATTTGTTTTCATAACATAACAAACCCCCCCCCCCATGTTTTTGTTTCATCTCGCATGTTGTCATGACTGTGGCAGCAACTTTGGTGTATGTTGATAATAATATCACATTTGGAGTCAATGATTGCCCACAATCTGTAGTCCTCCAGACAGCTGTTTGGACACAGGATTTGTATGCTATTTCTGATGTCTGTGACTTAAATAATGGACAGGAAATGGCCTAGCAGACAGCCTTGATGTACAGATCTGATCACTGGACCCAAGATATAGGTTGCTTCACACATTTCAATATCCTTAGATGCCACGTATGTGATCCAGTGGTCTACCCACTTGGTGATATAGGTCTTTATGGCAACATCTGACATTGCAGAGTAAATACCTCAGTGTGGATTTGCATCATATGCCTTGGTCTGGTCAAGTTCTTCAGGATGATAGTCTTGTCATCATGCATGCCCTCAGTGACCTCTTTGAGGACATCTAACAGATGTAACAGACATGGATATAGCATTAACAACTCACACAGGTCTGTTGCACACAGCCAGGATGTTACTAGTGTTCATTTAGAATAGGTCCATGATGACATGTTGGTCTACCTCACAGATGAGGACAGTCAGGATGTGTCTATACATGCATGCATCAGGTGCTGTCCCCCCAACTCAGATGGATGCATTTTGATGTATACCCTTCTATGGTAGCATAGTCTATGAGGAGGGTGTGTTGAAGTGTGTATTCAACCATGTCAGGAAGGTGTTATGTGCTGAGTCATGCTATAGGGGATCTGTGATGTCACAGACCATTGATTCTGTGTGATCGGTGCTGGAGAAAGTACGATAGTGCATATTGCCTACCTTGAGCTGGCTTAGGGTTTTGACACAATCCCCAAACAGGTATCATTGAGAAACTTTCCCAACTGGGGATTAACCTTTACATCACTAGATAGTTAACCACTGACAGGATATACTGTGAAAGCTGGTGGATCAAATTCTACCAGTAGAACTGTCACCACTGGCATACTCAGGGATCTGTGCTTGGCCCTTATCTGTTTGGAATATATTTCTTGACAGTCTAGGCTAAAGTATATGTCCTTTAGCATACCAGGTTTACTGATTTTTGCATATTGGGTGCAATCATTGAGTCCACGAATGATGATAACATTACAGCAGGGGCTAACACAGACAAATGATTGGTGCCAAAGCCACATGATCTATAAATAAATCCAAAATCTGTCTTTATTTTGACCTTCTGCAAAGTGGATTTCCCTGATAATTACATCATTGACGATACTCCCCCTATGCTGAAAACCAGTGGTGCAAGACCTGGGAACACACATAGATAGCAATCTGTACTTCGACTACCAAGTGTCCACAGTGGCATGAAAAGGCTACATTGTGCACCTCATAAGTCAGGCCATCATAGTCAGATCTGAGGGAGATATAACAGCAGTGTACTTGAACCTCATCAGAACACTAAGAAAGTATAAGGCTTCCTTTTGCATGTACCTCACCAGACACCTACAGCAGCTGGAGAGACCACAGGGGCATCATACCAAGAAAATACAGAGGCTACAAACCATGCCATGATGTACGTGGATAGACTGCAAGCCCTGTCATTGTAATCTGTATCCTATAGGATGATTTGACTTGTGCCTGGCCTCCAGGCCAATCTCTGACCCTGCCCTGGTGGGAATACTGCACATCCACAAATCAGCTATAGCTGATAACATCAGCAGAGTCTGATAAAAGGAAGATGGTAATAGCAGTGTCCCACATGCTGGTATAAAATGTTCTCTGTAATGTCAGCAAGTGCACACACACATGGCAGTTGACTGTAGTGAAAACAGAACCCCTACCTGTCTAAGTACACCGACTAGAGAATTCTGTATTTAAGGGAAGCACCACAGCTCAAGTCTGACTTAGAGCATGTCAGATAACAGTTTATAGCTGATTACATCAGCAGTGTCAGCTGAGGACAAAATGCTAATTGCACTGTACCACATGCTGGTATAAAATGCTCTCTGCAATGTCAAGCAAGTGCACAAAGACACACACACACACACACACACACACACACACACACACACACACACACACACACCAGTTGACTGCAGTGAGAACAGAACCCCTACCTAGCTAAGTACACAAATTAGAGAACTCAGTACTTTACACAAGCACCATGGCACAAGTCTGACTCTTACACAGCTGCAGGACAACTTATGGTAGATGACAGCAGCATTGGACATTGGAGAGAAGATGTTCAGAGGCCTGCATGAAATGGATGTGTACGCTTGTGCAAGTGTCAAAGTACTGTCAAGCCATGGAATTAGAGTGGTAAATGTTGGATACACACTTATCCTCCTCTGGCTAGATAGACACACACACACACACACACACACACACACACACACACACACACACACACACACACACACACACACACACACACACACACACACACACACACTTGACTGCAGTGAAAACAGAACCCCTACCTGTCTAAGTACACCGACTAGAGAATTCTGTATTTAAGGGAAGCACCACAGCTCAAGTCTGACTTGGAGCGTGTCAGATAACAGTTTATAGCTGATGACATCAGCAGTGTCAGCTGAGGACAAAATGCTAATTGCACTGTACCACATGCTGGTATAAAATGCTCTCTGCAATGTCAAGCAAGTGCACAAAGACACACACACACACACACACACACACACACACACACCAGTTGACTGCAGTGAGAACAGAACCCCTACCTAGATAAGTACACAAATTAGAGAACTCAGTACTTTACACAAGCACCATGGCACAAGTCTGACTCTTACACAGCTGCAGGACAACTTATGGTAGATGACAGCAGCATTGGACATTGGAGAGAAGATGTTCAGAGGCCTGCATGAAATGGATGTGTACGCTTGTGCAAGTGTCAAAGTACTGTCAAGCCATGGAATTGGAGTGGTAAATGTTGGATACACACTTATGCTCCTCTGGCTAGATAGACACACACACACACACACACACACACACACACACACACACACACACACACACACACACACACACACACACACACACACACACACACACACACACACACACACAAACACACACACACACACTTGACTGCAGTGAGAACAGAACCCCTACCTATCTATGTACAGAGTACTTTACACATGTTCCACAGCACAAGTCTGACTCTTACAAAGCTGCAGGACAATATATGGTGGATGACATCAGCACTGGATGTTGAAGAGAGAATGTTGGCAGGCCTGCATGAAATGGATGTGTAAGCACATTCAGCTATCAAGATACTTCATGTTCTGCATGTTACCAGATTAATGAGTTTGCAATGTGTAGTAGAATGTGGTGGCTGTGTTCCAATGTGCAGGTATACTTTAAGAGACAGCTTTACAATATATATGTAAACAGGTGTGCACATTGCTACAAGTATTTGAAAATCTTAATGTGTATTTTCATCCTAAAGATGTGCATTCTATGTAACACAACATTTGTTATTAACTTATGTAGTGTAGTTAATATATTTGTGAAAAGTACTGAGAGACCAGAGTTGCAGTGTATGGGGGAGGTAAGACATGGCTGCATTGTAAATAGGTGTCATTTTCTTATATAGGGCCTTTATTTTTTTATTTTTTTTTTGTTTCCACATGTTTCATGACATGAAGACTAAATGGACAGTAAACAAAAGTAATACATGCTATGATTTAATTTACATAATGCAGTGGTGAGCAGCAGGTTTGCATGATGGTTGTCAAAGTGCTTGTGCATGCGAGATACACATTTCCACTGCTTTCCCTGTTTGTGTGTAGTTAAGCAGTGCACAAACATGAGGCTCATTGCTAAAATAATTGAAAGTTAGTGCTGAGTGTATGAAACACTCCTGCTACTTAGATAACTCTCAGGCAGCAGGTGTAAATGCATGTACACATTTCTTTTTGAGCCAAGATGATATGGGTTCAAATCCAGTTGTATGTAATAGTTTTAAATAAGTAGTGAGAATGCAACAAAATAAATTTTTGTACATAAATAAATAAATCTTTATAAATAAACCTTCACTGTGTGTTACCTTAGTGCAGCATGTTTAAGTGGCATTGTGTGGAAGTGACTACACCACTGCAGAGCCATTCACCTTTGATTTGCATTGGTATGTGATGCCAAACTCTGTGCAAACAAAGCGGCTAAAAAGGGCTTGATTGCTTTTTTGGTACTTACGTGTGTTGTGTGGGATTCTTTTTTTTACCAGATTATAGGTGTTAAAATAAGGTAGATAGGAAAATGGTGAAATGGGAAGCAAGCAGGGGAAGAACAAAGGGAAAGCAATATCGGAATTAGCAGGAGGGAGGTAGGAAAGAACCATAGCTATCCATTTCTTTGACAGTATAAACTGAAAATATGTGCATAATATTAGCTGAATTTGGACTCTCACCTCCACAAAGAGAGGTGACAACAATGCAAACATGTTGTATAGCCAATTGGACCAAAACAATTGTGTCAACAAGATACGTGTGCAAAATGGAGAGCTACATATGGGACGATTTTTTTTGGTGGGCAGGTACCAATTTTTTTTTAAGGGAGAGATGCTGGGAAAGGGACATTGTTTTTTCTGGGTCAGGTAAGTTGGGTAAGTGAGGAAGCAAATGTAAAATATACAGGACAAACACAGTGATGGTGAAGGACACAAAAGTTTGGGCTACACCATGATTGGGGTGAGGGATGGGAAAATGCAAGCTTATGCCCATCAAACATGGAGACAGTGAGAATCTAGTCCTCACCCACAGGACTGTCATCACTGCCCCCTTAGTCTGCTGGGTGCTGGAGTCCATGATGTCTTCTCCTCCTATGAACCATGAGAGAAAGCAGACTCTCCATCCGGCAAAGACACCAGCGGTGCTCTGCATGACCCTATGCACCAACCCTGGCATCTCCTGGTGGGTGATTAAATCCCCACCTCCACCAGTACTCCCGGAGGGTACCACATCACCAACTGTTGGGGTAGTGCTACCTGAGGGTACAGGAAGTGCAGGGGCAGCAGAGGCAGTACTGACAGGTTGGGTCCCAGATGTGCTGGGCATCATCAGTGCTGGATCCGGTGGAGCAGGGGCAGGCTGACCCACTGGAGTTGGTCTACCTCATTGTGCTGTGAAGCATTTAGTGATTTGCTACAGATGGATGACATGGAGACATTTTGACAACACACAATAATAAAAAAATAGATAAGGGTGGGTGTGAGGAAAAAAGAGATAAAATTAGTACCATCATATGTGACATAAAATGCATTATCACAATTATATAACTATGTTATCTGAACTATTATATTTAAGTATACATCCTAACAACAGCAAACTATAATTATAGATTGCTCAAAGTAATCCTTGCAATGTGCATATATTCAGCATATGCTTGGTCCAAGTATACCGATTACAGTTAACTGCAGGGCATTTATGCCACTTGTATAAAGCTCAATTTATGTAATATTATTAAAGAAATGCAGTATTGTATAGTTGTTACTCATGGCATTTGAACCCACAACCCCTGACTATAGTCTTATATTTGACTCCTAAAGCTGGTTTGTGCTACAGAATTATGCTTGCATACTTGCTTTTACAATTAGGATATGCATAGTCACTTTGCTACTACTGTATAGAAAACAAAAAAAATCTATCATTAACTTTTAAAGCTACAATCATAATTCTGTTGTGCTTCATACTTATTACTTGATTCCGTCAGTCTCTCTAGACAATCAGTATGAGCCTGCTTATTCAACTGAGTTTGGCATTAGCTGTGAAAAGAAAAGAAAAGAACAGAAGAGCATTATGCATACCAGTCTTGTCTATATTTAGCTTTCTATGTATTAAAATTCTCTTTATTAGCATATTTACACAACTGTGAGATGTCACTTGTTTGAAACTCAGTCAACCACTGGTTGAGTGCATCCCTCTTGCCCCTTTGTACATCATTAAAGTGGTGCCTACACTGTTATCCAGTGTGTGGGTAGCCAGTCACACTGGATACAGCCTTAACCAAACTGCTCCAAGCTTCAGATTTCTACTGGGACCCAGAATAATTCCCCTGCAGAAGCCTTTGGATGTGGCACTTTACCAGGAGTCTAGTAAATATTCTGGATACTAAACACCCCACTTCTGTGTCCTAAACTGGGCACCTTCTCTACTAATGCCAGACATGTCTAGTACCAAAAGAAGAGCAATGGCAAATAATGATTTCTTCCCAATTCCTGTTATCAAGTTTACTGGTAGTGCATAAACCCAAACAACAATGCCAACCATGTTTGCACAATATTAAGAGAAGAGCATCAGTGCCAAGCAGGTTGAAGATCTTTTTTTTTAATTTTAAGGTTAATCTGACACTTGACATTAGTTTAAGGAGGTGTCTGCTGCTCTAACTATTAGGTGATTTAACTTTGCAGATATGCACTGGGGACATAACTTTCATGACCTGCCACATTTTTTTGTTAGGCTTTATACACTGATAAAACTGATTTTTAAATGTGGGATTCAAAGTTATGCATAAGGGACAAAATATTTTCTTCCACAATGGTGATTTTCCATGTTTGTCACAGAAGATGTGCTGCTCAGACATAGTCATAAATCATTCATAAATACAGCTGATAGTTTGAGGTGTTAACCATGTATGTGTGTGACCTGACAAGATTCTTGTACATAGATTCATTTGTGCATGTGTCTTATTTAAATGTGAAGGCCATCCAAGTCTAGATAGCAGAATTATGCTTACAGAAATATAGTAGACAGTATACCCTCAGTCAAATATCTGAAAACACAATGAGGGTATCTTATCCTCCATACATATAATTCATATCACCTCCACTATCTAAAGTGCTATAAGTGAGATTGAATATAATGTGAAATGGAACAACAGTAAAAATGTCTAGAATATCCTGTATTAGAACCCAAGACCATGTGTATGGTAGCCCTACACTTACACCTGTTGCCACAAGAATGTCAAAATAACTCTTTTACATTTTTGTGTTCATTACTATAAAATGGACTGCCACAACAGTAAAAATATTTTGAACACCCTGTAGTAGAAACCAGGGCCATTTGTATTCAGCTCTACACTTACACCTGCTGCCTTAGGAATAGCTAAATAACTGTTGCATAATTCCCTGTTCAGTCTTAGGTTCTGTATGTTAACCCCCATGCAACACCGCTTAGAATGGTTGCATGGTGCCCAAAAGAATTAATAGAATGTGTCTGTTTTAAATTACTGACTGTCTGCATCCTGTCTGCAGGGGTTCAATGGCTGCAGTTGTTGGGGAAGCTTGCTAATCACTCTGCAACATTGCTTAGCAGTGTTGTGTAATGGAAAGTAAAAACTGCAACAATGTATCCTTTTTGAACTTTACACTGGCTACACCCTGTCTGAATGTGTTATTTCTGCTTCCTCTGTGGGCCACTAGTCCAGGTTTGTGCACTGCTAAACATTGCGCAAATGAGATAAGCACAACTAAACCTGACATTCATTGTGTTTCTCCATTTCTTGTGTTTGCACTAAGCCAAGCACCATACAAATACCAGCATTAAAAAAGGAAAACATTAGCTGAAATGAAGAAAAGAAATATATGAAATAAACACTACAACATTTCTGTTGGTACACATTAAATATTTTTACACAGGTCTGGATATGAACTCTTACTCCAATGAGCCTTCAAACTACAGTAAGGGTGTCTTATCCCTCTTTGACAGTTAAATAATTGTGCATATAACCTTATTCGTGTCTTATCTGAGCAGTAATCTGAGACATGCAGTATGTAAGGCATTCTGTATCATTGTCCTTAAAATATGTGAGGATATTAAATGGCAATAATATACAGTTACCAACAAATGAAGGGGAGGTTGGATGTTACTGAACAGAAACTGTGAAATGAGTGCTCCTTACTTACATTTAAAACCTTGATACAATTACTTCTACACTTTGTAAGTCTAACCTGGGTGGCATACTCACTGCAGGTAGAGAAGTCTGAATTGCTATTGCATTTTCCTTCTCCCTACCAGTAATCATTCACAATTGCAATTCATTATCAACAAACACTGTTTGAGGGAGTGCCTGCACTATGTTTACATCTGCAAAATAGAACCAAATAATTAGGATTTGGCAGTTCTAATAAGTTCACACCTCATTTGCATCTTCACTGTGCTCACAGCCCTGAATCTACACCATAAAAAGGGAACCATTTAGCTAGGGAAACTGTAGGTAAGGAAACTTGTTTATGCTGGTAACAAAGAAGAGGATATTACTTTGGTATATATCTACACAAAAGACTACTGACCTTGATAAGGTATGCATACTGCATATTCTGAAATGTCATTACACATTAGCAAATGCTACTTTTATCTGTATGCATTTCTTGGAAGTGTACTGATGACATGGGCATGTTTGTCAGGGCATTTTACGTTTCTCACATGCACAGCCTTATTAACTGTCATCGCAAGTGTTAATGTTACACCTGTTTTTCTCTGTACACTCTTCTATTGTTATTTCAGTGAAATGTAAATATCCTATACTGTCAATGACAAAACGTGTTAGCCTTCTAGGATGGACCATACACACATTTAGGGGAGTGCTGGCCACAGGTAGACATAGCTGGCAATAGATTAGAATTTAATGTTCTGTGTTAAATCTATACGCATGTTTCAGGGACAGTTTATTTGATAGCTTTTAGCATTTAACTGATGGTTTGTTAGCAAAACGTGTCATTTGCCTGTTCTTTAGGGGTGGAAGAGTAAAGTTGCATTTCTGTTTTGGCACTAACAAGATATTTTCCTGTTGCTGTTACTCTCCTTGTTTTGGATCCAACCTTCCTTTGCATGCTCACCAAAAGGATAAAGGGACTCCAAAATCTGTCATATGCTGCCAGATTGAAGAAACTCCAGCTCTATTCAGTCGCATACCGTCTGCTCAGAGGTGACATGTGCCTGACATACAAGGCCATGTCCAACCCGGAATTAATGGACATGCTCCACCTCAAAAAATCCAAATCCACCAAAACCACTAGAGCAAGCGACTTAAACCTTAGCACGGATATAAATAGCAGAGACTCCTATGCTGTGAATAAAATCCCGTCCATGTGAGGCAGAGCACCTCGCTGACTCTGTTCAAGAGAAATCTAGACCTGTGGATGGGAGATCGAGGGTTTACCCGGGAATCATCTCTGTGTCACTGCTGGACAGAGGCACAACAAACTAATGGGCACAGTATTTTTTCATATAAGGGGTGGCGTAAGCCACAAAAATTTGGGCTAGGCTTATAAATGCCTTAGGGCAGATAGCCTAGTATAAACCTATGAACCTATGAACCTATGTGAATGTAATATGTTACAACCACACAATTTCTTTTTTATATTTGAATATCTGGACTGTGTTATGTTTCTTCAGTGGATAATAGTGGAATGCTACTATTTATATTTCATCTGGATACAGGACTTTTATTTATGTGATACTTATGTGTATTATCCTTCTGTTGTGTTTTAGGTCACCTAGGACTATGGCACCCAGGCATCCCAATACGCAACCCCCCCCCCTTCAGTGATCCTGAAAATGAGGTCATTGTGGAAGCTTTTAGCTAACATGGTACCTTTCTGCTTGAGAGGGGATGTGGAGATATGTCAGCCAGAATGCAAAGTTGGCAGCAGATAGTTGATGATGTAAAGGCAGTAGGCAACCACAGGAGAACATATGATCAGGTGCATCATAGAGCCACTGACATGATTTCATCTGCACAGAGGAGAGCAGCTGCAGTGTCCCATGATCAGATGGGTTCCGGGGGACTGCTACAGAGCCACAACTAATAGCAAATGAACAGCTCCTTCCATTGTCAGGGATCCAACCAGCTCCCAGGAAAGTGGATAACAGTATGTGATTGATGTTGGTTCAGGGAGAACAAGTATGTCCAAGGAGGAGCTTCCAGGTATCTCAATCAATAAATACTTCTTGTATGCAAATTAATGACAGCAATACTTAAGTTCTGTTTAACATTAAATTAATTTGGGGTGCAGGATAGCTGTAGACTGACAGAGTTAACAACACATTCTGATTGATTACACATGGGCTTAGGGTGGACTGTTTATCCAAGTTCTTGTTATAAATATTATTAATGGGCATATAAAAGGCAAAAAGTTTTAGCCCCCTTGTGTCACTCTTAATTGTAATGTTGGTATCCTTGCCTTTTGCTTAATTTCTTCCAGGACCATGATCCATGGGAAGCACAGCATCATCTGCACATGGTTAGCCAAATATTTTTTTGTCAGTAGTGATGAGCAGTTTAAAGAAATATTTATTTTCTCCATACATGTGATGTGGGTGTCAGTACTGTTGTGTGTATTATTGTACTGTCTGTTTAAATAGCACCACTGTTAGTTTGTTAGCATACATTTGATTATAGTAGTGTGGCTACTAACTTCTTTCCGGTGTTTGTCACTTATTATCACAGGTGATCCTGACAGTGGAAGTGTAGGACTCTTACCACCTGATGTCAGAGTATTGGCAGACTCTGGTGCTGATGACGATGGGCAAACAGAGGCACAGTTGGAGGGTGCAGAAGTTGAATGTGATACTGAGGTTGACATTAAGTCATCCCCTGTAATTCCACTGGACACAGCCAGTAGGCCTACGCCAACCCATTCCAATGAGCCCTCGGACATTAGGTGGAGGGTGATACACTCAATCAAGGAAGTGTGGTTACTGTGGCTTTAATGCCTGTTGACTCTGGCCATAGCCAAAGTGTGGGTGAGGTGCCATGCAGGAGGGTTGTTAGGGGTGCTCAAAGGAGGCCTGCTGTCCAGCCTCCACTTGATCCATGTGTGTCTTCCCATACCACTAGATGTATGTTTAGCAATGTCATGGAGGCACAGGCATGTTCCTATAAGTCCACCAAAGAAATGCTTGGGGTTGTAGATGTGGCACAGGCTGACAGGCATGACTGCCTCCACTGTGTTGCCAATTCAATGGAATGGATGAATGATGGAACATTTGCTAGGACAGGGACTGCAACCTCATGGACGTGGGTTAGCCACATCATCTGCTCTTAGCCTACTTCCACTGTTCCATCAGTGGTTGACATGTCCACACCTAGACATGGCATGCCATGGGTTCATGGTATTAGGCATTCTCATGAGGGGACCTTGTCCAGCAAACATCAGTCACATACAGGTAACAGTAGTACATCTGACCATGGGTGTGGACATGGCAGTGCAACTACTGACAGAGCCACTGTCATGGTCAGGTATGACAATGATGAACTGCTACCTCTACCATGCATGGCTCACACCTATCCGGCATACCAAGAAGAAGAGCTAGCACAGAGCTTGGCTGTGTTCCTGCAGACACTCACACAACAATTTCACCTGGAGAGCCCATATAGACATACTCACAACAGTTACATGGTTCAGCCATGAAGCTTAAAGCTCATTTTGTCTCACTAGCCATTTGTTACTTTATCTGAATGTCTGCCTACTTCTCTTTCTTACTCACACACACCCACCAACCTTTTGTGTCAGCCTAGGCTTTCCACCCCCCCCCCTGCACACACACACACACACACACACACACACACACACACACACACACACACACACACACAAAACACCCTGTACAACTGATGACAACTGTGCCATATCCTTGTTTTCAATCTTTTAGATTCAGGGATACATAACATTTGTGTCTGATGCTCAGGGTGCATATCTGGCTTAGTGCTTAGCATATCTGCATTTGTGTTGCTGTTTTGCTAATTGTAACTTTGACATATTTTGGTCTTAGCAGGTTAGACAGTTGATAGAATCAAACATTTATTTGCATCAGTATCTTTAATAATCTTCTGAGGGTTGTGAAGTATGAAGCTGAAATGTGTCTCACTATTTTTTAACTTCTCTCTCTAATGATTTGCCACTACAAAAGTAAGATGCCAAACTGAGGGCATTCAGTGATCATCAGTACTTTTAAGAGGTATGACTGTGTGACTCATTGATGCTTGAGGCCTACTACTTGATAGAGGACACAAGTAATCACATAAGTCTCTATTGTCACATGTTAAAGTCATTTCTGTACAAATCACCCACATTTTACTTGCTTGCATTACCAAATAACAACATGCAAGGATACGCCATTAATTTGTATTATTATACAATACACTCCAGGTTCAGCACTTACCTTGTAAATCCTACAGTTGGAACAGTTTTAGTTCAGGACTGACTCCGTCTGATGCTAGCAGTACACAACCATTACATGGGCAACTAAAGATTGTGAGCATTGCCTGGCATCAATGTTAGTATATGTATGTGCATAAAATGAAGGTTTTAGCCCCTTAAATGGTGAGTGAGTGTTCTATGTGTTGCCACTTAGCCAATGTGAGGGCATATTGAGTATACCTACATCTGCCTACACCCATAGCAGCTGCTAGTTCCCAATCTCACTCCTCACCTACATGTGGCTGTGGTGACATTGCCATTGGTGGTGGGATGTGTGTCCCTTCCCCTTGTTGATCCCGCTGAAGCTGCTTTCTCAGGATGATGTTGTTTAGCATGGCACAGACAGTAAATATTTCAGTACAGGACTGTACTGCAGGGCTCCTCAGATGTAACTAGGCACCAGAACTTTGACATCATCAGCCCAAACACACACTCGCTATGGTATTTCTGGTTTGAGTATGTGCCTCATTATGACGTTTTTCAGCATGTGTGTGCATTTCTGATGGGCGTCATCAGCCACGGTTCCAGTGCATAACCTGCATCCCCTAGTAAATAACCCTGTCGGATATCCCCCCTAGTGAACATCTGATACAGTTGTTAGGTGCGCCAGATATGTGCGTCTTGGTAACTGCCTGGGTTGCCAGCACACACATTCAAAATGATTCCCTTGGCATTACACACGACTTGGTAGTTAATAGAGCAGAAGCCCTTTCTATTTATGTAAAGCCTTCCCTGTTCCCCAGGTGGTGCCTTAATTGCTATATGTGTACAGACTATGGCACCCAGTACTTTAGGGTAGTATGGGGAAATGTATTTGGTCACTGACATGTTGGAACATAGCATTCAGGAACTGATGGAGGATCCTGGATGCTGATGACTGTGACACCCCCAACATGTCCTCTGTTGGTCTCTGAAAGGTTCCTGTAGCTAAAATTCTAAGTCCTACACATACCTTTGCCTTCACTGGTATGGGTTCCCCTTGGTTTTCCCTGAGTCTGACTTGAGGATGACAGAGGTTGCAGATTTCCTGTAGTGTGTCTCTATCTACCCTGTAGCGCTATATAATTCCCACCTCATGCAGATTGTGATAAGTTAAATGAGGTCTAAAAACTCTTCTCCTTCTTGGCCTTGGTCTGTTAGGCTTTCTTGGACTTGGTCTATGATATAAATAGGACCTGCTGGAGAGATAGGTATGTATCCCAAAGACTACCCCATCTATGGGACAGGTTCCCCATCCATGTAAAGCAGAGTTCCTCCCAAATCCAATTCAAGTGTGACTTGGACAACTGAATGGGAAACCGGAAATTCATCCCTGGTTTGGCACCTATGTCTCTGATGCAAACAGGTAACCTGTAAATGGTTCATCTCCTAGGCCCGTGCTAACACTTATAAACAGTGTCAGAGATTTGGGATGCATGGCTAGGATTAAAAGGCCCTTGTGGTCGTTAGCCTAGTAAACACCTATGAACCTATAAAAGTCCTGCATTGTGATCTCACTTGTGACTATTAATATAAGGTGCATTTGCTATGCTATTTTGTTCTAATGTAGTCTTGCATTTTTTTATGCATTGTGTAACTTTATACCATTAATGTTCAGACAGAGTTTAGCGGATTTTCTTTAAAACTGAATTTAATTTCTGAAGGTTTTTAATAATGAACAGTCTTTTTACTTACAGGCTTGTGTTATGACAGCAATCAGACAACACTTCAACAGGCAGCAGTCATATACCAATGCTGCAAGGGTTACCAGAATGTGACATTTTCTCTTACTTTTATTGCAGTATGTAAGCCTATAACATTGATGTCCAAATCTCAGATAAGTGTTCCTTTTGAGCTTTCTGGAGATGTTAATCAATCACGCAAGATTTGTTCTGATGTGATTTACAGATGAGATGTCATTTTGTGGTAAAATGCCACTGCTCCATTGTCAAATCACAATGGTAATGTACAAATATGAAAACAGGATTGCTGTGATATAAGCGGGGTTTTGGTGTCTAGTTTAAGTGTATGACACTGGTACTCAGATGCGGTGTAAAACTTTATCTGTTTAAATTCCAAGGTTAGAAAATAATTCCAGATAAAGCAGCACACCACTGTTATTTTAGTATCAAATTCAACTTAAAGGCTCACATTTCCTTGCATGGAATTGTGTCTTTAGTTATGGAGATACAGGATAAATGCAAATGTTGATGTAGCATTAATATGTTCTTTTACATGCTGTTTAAATTTGCTGAATATCCATATTACTAATGGACAGGGATGTAAGGGAATAAAATATTAGGATTTATGAATCCTGACATTACAGTTAAGACACACACACACACACACACACACACACACACACACACACACACACACGCATGCACGCACACACACACACACACACACACACACACACACACATATATATATATATATATATATATATATATATGTCTGTCATAAGAACTGTATATGAGATAAGAAAAAATACCTAAACAAGTGTATTAATTTACCATTGATTTCTTAATGTGTGCAAAAATGTACAAAAAGAAATGTATTTAATTGAGTTTGATGCATACCACATTTGCAATAAGCTATGCAGGGCAAGTTACCTGTATAGAGTTTATACTTGTAAGAAACTCCTTTCATGTAAAAGATTACTACATTTGTTAGATGGAAAACAAATGTTAATGAATAGCATGTGCCACACGGCTTTTTGCTAGGTCAATATCTGATGAAACAAGTGAAATTTATAATAAATGTAATACATTTGAAACATGCATTTAAGAAATAAATTTATGTTGAAGAATCAATTTATGCTTGTTTCAAAAAACAGTTTATTTAATCTTCATTAAAAAGATATTCCATTTATCTAATCATTCCACCTTGCTAAGCAGATTACAAGCCATAATTATTTCAGAAATCAATTAATTATCATGGCATACACATTCAATACATTAATTTTAGATCTCTCTATAATTCTGGTTATTTCATTAGTTAAAAGATACACCATGATAATTAATTGATTGATTTCTGGAGTATCCATGGCTTGCACCTCAGAAGTCAAAGTGCTTTTATTTAAGAATGACATTTTTAGACCAAATTGAACTTATATTTCATAAATGAAAGCACTTTGACCTTTCTGCATACTTGTAGAAATATCATGACTTCAGGTAATATCTTAGTAGGATTATTTCAAAATACACCAAGCTCATTAGTGATTCTGTTTTTGCATAATACATCCATATATTTGAATATTGCATATTCATTAAACTTTTACAAAGCTAGCAAATGATTAAGCCTAATAAGTCTGTGTAGGTAATTGATGAATCCCTTAACTTGCCACTAGACTGGCAAATATTTTGAATCTCTGCTCCCTGTATTTACAAAAAAGACAAGAAAATTGCAATCTGCTAACAGTAATATACTCAAATGAAAATTAAACCACGCAAAAATAAAAAGTATTGCATTTTGCTTGATTGTATACAAATGCTACCAACCTCATCTTCTTAACCAGTTTTGAAAAAAAAATGTATGTTATGACCTAATTTACATAACATGCATTTGCTTAGGACATTTTCTTTCTGCAGTAATTACATTTCTTTGACATTAAGTGTTCTTTGCACAAATAATATGTTGACAATTGTTAACTTCCTATGTTAATGAAAAAATAATTTCCATTTCTTCTTCTCTTTGATTCAGTGACCGACTTTGGTTGGCAGCACTATTTGATACATTCCAGTTTTATCTTATGTCTCAATATTCCAGAAGAACTCTGTGCTAACAACTGATCACTTCATCTAGTAGCATGTCAGGAGAAATAGCCACATTTTGAATACAAAATTGCTAATGTGATTTTGTTTTCCTGATTTACTCATGCAATGAGTTGGTAGTCCACAGTGGCACCGTACAGGAGACAGACACGTGTTCCCTCACATACCACCCTGCCACACTTCTTGCAGTGCACAGTTCCTGATAATACTCTTCTCAGCAGATGACTTTCAGCCACTGCTAGGAGTCACCCCTGAAGTGGGATTCTACCTGGGAGGGATGGGCATAATCATTCTGGGGGAGGGTGAGTAGGCTTCTCCTGTGATGATTCATGGCAGATGCTGGATACGCCACAAGGTCAGAGGCATGGTTCAAAAGAAGTGGTAGGGGTGGACATGGCTGAGCTGATGTGAAGGCAGGAGGATATGCTGCAATGTCCCCACTGAATGCTACCTCCTGGGATTAACCATTGGCATTGCATTTCAGAGGTTAATGGAAGGGTATAAATAGAAAAAACCCTAATTGATGCAGCTGGCCAAGAACCGCAGGAGCCCTCAAGTTCCACAACTGGCCCCAGCAGATTATGTAGTAAGTCCAGGGGGTTGGAGTAGCTGGTAGATGCAGGATGAACATTGAACACTGGGTAACAGTGTCATATGATTGATGGAGGCGAGAAAAAAACTTGTTTTGCATTCAAGAGGTAAATGTCAAGACATTTACTTCATACAGGAACATAACTGAAGCAGAAAAGGTGATTCTTGACATCCATTTTGGGAACACATAACTAGTTGTTTATAAAAGAGAAAACCAAATCAATATTCTTTGTAGTACACATGAATATTTAAATAGTGAAAAAACTGTAGGAAGGAAGGTGATTTAGAGCTTTGATAGATGTAAAACATAATGCTGTCACACATATGACAGCCAGAAACAAAGTGTACCTCTGATCAACCAGAACTTCAGTCTGTTACAATTTGATATATCTACATATACATATACATATATGTGTGTGTGTGTGTGTGTGTGTGTGTGTGTGTGTGTGTGTGTGTGTGTGTGTGTGTGTGTGTGTGTGCACGTGTGTGCACAGAAATAAAGGTCCAAAGTGAAATATCATGACTACCACAGCTAAAAACGAATAGACTTTATTAACAATGGTGATGAGTGCTTTCAGATTAACATAACCCTTCTTCAGATCAATTAACAAATGAACACGCATATATTTAAAATATAAAACATCCAATGAAATTCCTCCTATGAGGTTCCAAAATATATGGCCAATCAAAACTAAAGTCCTAATTAAGCATAAAAATAAACCAATCTACACATGAAATAGTCTATTTCTGTAGCCAATGACTGTACATAACATTTGACCAATAGAGCCTCATAGGAGGTGGTCATGGTATTTCACTTTGGACATTTATTTCAATATATTTTTGAATACCTGACCTTGGCAACCTTCATCTTAGTTTTATTGTGGTTTTAAATATATATATATATATATATATATATATATATATATGTGTGTGTGTGTGTGTGTGTGTGTGTGTGTACATGCACGCGCGTATGTGTGAGTGTGAATATATATAATACACACACACACACACACACACACACACACACACACACACACACACACACACACACACATATATATATATTTGTGTGTGTCTGTGTGTCTGTGTGTCTGTGGAAGGATGTGTAAAAATCTATTTATTCATCAGCATTTGTTTGCCAGGAAAGTCCAAATGGGCTGTGACAGGCCCCTTTTCAGTGAAGGCCTGGGGAGAAAAGCTTCACAGTTAACAAATACAAGATGTTGTACAGTACTGCACAGTACAATACAAAGCAAAACAGCATATCAAATATAAAAATGTGTATATGAAGGAAAAAAAAGAACAGAAGAACTATATCTTGGAAATTATTATACTCCACAGAGTTATATTTCAGTTTTACTGTAGTAATGATAATGTTAAGAATTTCCATTAGCGTAATAAACAGGTGCAATAGCATGTGAGGGTCATTACTACTATATAGCATATTTTTGTTAAGTTTTTCTAGGTGTGACTAAGCTATTGGGTCTTACATTATGTAAGAGGACCTAAAGGGCACTACATATAAGGAACAGAACTATAGAAACATTTAGTCAGGAGAAGAGTGGAAGAAGCATAGTGTGGAATCCAAGAGGTGGGCCCTAAGGTTTGCTTTGAAGTATTTTTGATTTAGGATTTGTCCTATGTCTTGTGGGAGAGTATTCCAGCATCTCCATGCATATACAGTATACATTGCTTCACAATCTTTACTGTTTGGTCTACATGTGGGCAAGATATGTGTCCTTGAACCTGAGAGATCTAGCTGTGGCATACCATAGTATTACTGTCTTCAGTGCTAGACATTTGTTTAGGTGATAAATAAACTTTGGGCCAATTTAAGATGACTGAATTTTTGTTGATTAGGGATTTCCAACCAGTTTAGTTGATTGAGTGGTAGGTAATGATGTGTATATGGGTGTGGTGTTTGTGTATATATGTATATATATGTGTATGTGTGTATATATATATATATATATATATATATATATATATATATATATATATATATATATTTGTTGTTGTTTTAAGGATCAACCTTTACAGGTCAATGTTTTCTTCTTTTTTTTTTTGTGCATTCAGACTTATGACAGGGACCTATACACCATACACACACACACACACACACACACACACACACACACACACACACACACACACACACACACACACACACACACACACACACACACACACACACACACATATATATATATATATATGATAAGGATATAGATATACACACATATACATATATTCTGAAATGAAGAATTGATAGCATACCAAAAAAGGAATTTCTTGAAAGCAGTTTCCTGTGCAATGTAATATTTACAACTCCATCGAATAACTTGGTTACAATTATATCTCACAAATTAGCCATAAACAAATCAAAAGAAACAGAAAATTGTATACCAATTTAGTCTGAGTTCAGAAAAGAAACAAACCATTCCAGCTCATTAATTGTTCCTCTCCAAACTAGTTAGCAGTCATCTAAAATCACCACATTTCAACTTTATCCAAATATCAGTTAACAACAGAATCATAAATAAAATACTTTTCACACTAATCCGTAAATAAATCTGTGTAAATTTGTGTGAATGATGCACCCATTCAATTCCTCTTAACTGCAAATAACAATGATTTTTCAAGTAAACAACATTTTTCTTTAGTAATTAGAAGTAACAAGAGCATCTTACATCAGGAAGTAAGTGGGACACAGTCAAAGACAGTTATCAACAGGAACACCCAATGTTTTTCAAAAAATGCAATGAAGAAAGCAGCTTACAGTTATCTTTGTTGATTAGCATATTCAGAAGGCTATTATCTGGCATGCCAGGAAAGCTTTGACAAAGGATGCATTCAAAATGTTTTGGATACCATTCAAAATATGAAAAAGACATATGCATCAGAATGAAGTGAAATAAACCTTAGTGATAAATGGACAGAAAGGCAGCCCAAGCCTTTCTTCTACATAGCTCATTGTGTAAATATAGCAGCTAATGGACTTAAAAGGAACAAAATGTAGCTTGGAGTAAATCTGCTTAACGTTTAACTTAAAAATGTAAAACTAAATTCAGAAACTTTAAAAATAGGTGTGTAATTGTAGCATGATAGTCTAGGTTATGTAGTTTGGTACATTAACCATATTAATATGAGATACCCAAATCTTGTACGAAACTTAGTGGCGAATTGTGGTAAACAATCTATAGCCTGCTATCTGATATGTTATGCCTGTTAACTTATGCCACATTTTGCATAGCGGCCAAGGTAAATCATTTCTCTGTGTAGGTAGTTTTTATGGGGAGTTTGCTTCCAAGAGTATGGCTGCAAGCAATACTAATTCATGAGTCACCAGACTGGGTTTTGCCAACACAAGTGCCTTGCTTTAAGAGTAATATAATTATGGATGGAATCTCATGACATAATTTTCACTCCTGTTTCAAAGGAATACAATGTATTCCAAAGTCACTAATTAGAAAAAGATGTAGACAGTACAACGGTTTTTATCCTTTGCTGTTGTAGGCATTCTTCCCCCAGTATCATTGATACTGCCTGCTAATGTCTTATTACAGGCAGACTGTGGCTTGTGATTGGCCTAGTTTGCATTCTTCCTTCATCATCTTTCTCCACTATTATGATCGCACTCTACCCAGCACCACCGCTTCTGCAAAATATCTCTTGGTGCAAGATTAAAAGATGCTCTTTTATATACATCAATCATCATTTCTTATTTCCCTCTGGCTTTGCTCCCACAGGCTGAACACCTGTAGCTTCATGGGTATATGTTACAAAACATTACTTCATTTTCCTAGCATACTACTCCAAATATAAGACATATATTGTACTGAAAAAGTGTAGAAGGCCTCATCCTGCCTTGCACCATGAATATCTACTGAAATTCTCCAAGCTAATATTATGAGGAAAACCATCGGGGTCTCCTCCAATGCTTAAGGATTCCTACTCTTGGAATAATTGCCACAATACAAGAGGATGATATAAACATTTAATCAAACAAAGCAATGTAAATTATCTAAAACAAATACAGGCTTCCTTACCAAACAGCTATAAACTTTTCTGGCATAAATTATACAATCTTACAGGAAGAATTAAAAAATGCATTGAAACTGTTCTCATTTTAAACAACCAGTCATGTTTCTCTTTTTCTGAGATAACCAGAGCAATGGTCTTCAATTTCCTGACAAATCATCAAAAATATGCACTTAACTCTGCCAGAACACAAAACTTACTGCAAAACCTGACTGGTTTGATTTGATAATTTTCTTTTAAACAAGGATTTCTTAAGAAAATCACCTAATTTCTTAAAAGCATCCCTATCTATGCTCAGCCTTCATCCAACAGGTTGTTCCCAAAACTCCTAGGTGCACGTTAGTTAAATTAGTACAGTGGTTCAAACTTTATTAATACCTCTCTTAAGTTCTTTACTTTCTCCATACTTTGGAAGCCAAAAACCTTCTCATCAATACAACTAAAACTACACTTGTCACTACTTAGCTCCACCCACGTTTCCTTATGGTGCTCCCATCCTTACTAACCTCCACACTTTACAAAAATTAAAACTTTAAAAATGCTATACCAAAGTTTCTACGTTTGCAGGAAATACCCCCTTCAGAACTCACCACTGTATAGCACTGAGAAGCCTAAATTGGTTAAAACTACCTCATCAACTAACACATAGACAGCTTCTTGCCACCTATAAAATTATCCAGCATCCATCTGCCTGTCCAGCATCTATACAGCTATGTTCCTGTCTGTCTACAAACTTATCAAATCTGCTGGGCATTCTCTGTACTCATACTAGGTTGTTAAGGCCTGGAACTTCTTACCTGTATCCATCAGGTCAGTACCCTCCCTCCCATCTTTCAAAACCAGTCTGAAAGACATTCTAGCTATAATATGGCTCTGTTCTTGTTCAAAACTAGAATAAAATATATCCCTAAATGTGAATAAGTACCTTTTCATTCCTTATACCTCCTAACTCTCCATTCTTCACTTACTTCCTTACTTCTATCAAATTTTCTTCTCTAACTTTCTCTCTAACTATACATAAGCTTTTTTCCTTCAAGTTATATTGCAATTCATGTTTGTATTAGACTTACTTTTAATTTCTCTACAAACTGTCTAAAATTTCTCTAAATATCACGATTGTCATAAAACTTGTATCAATTCTTAACCAATGTTTTATATTATGTCCAATTTGTTATAACTATTTAAACTGCAGATGTTTTAGTTTTATTTTTGAAGACTGTAAAACTATTATTCTTAACATGTTTTGTAATAATTTGGAGCTTTTCTCCCCAGGCCTTCACTGAAAGTGAGCTTCTACCCAGTCAGATTTTCCTAGTAATCAAATGTCAATAAATAAATAAATCTGTTATTGTTCTCATTCCAAAAGAAGATCCCAAAACCATTCCTGACTCCTGTTGACTAACATTTCTATAATCATCTCTAAAAACTCCCTAAAGAATATTTTTCCTTTCAGCCAAACAATACTTGGAAGACTACAGGATACTGTCAGCAAGTCATCATGGCTTCAAGAGAGATCACATCATAACCAACTTAACTGTCTTTCACAGACAAAATCTACTACAATAGGCAGAAGAATTAACTGGAGCCCTGTTCATTCGCCTGATTAAGGCTTTTGACCCTTGTCTCACATTCTGATCTGTTCAATGAATTTGTAGCACATAGCTTGGACCCGAGCATTTTGCAATGCTTTTAAAACTACCTGTCATCTGGAAAATACATGGCTAAAGACTTATTTTACTCTACAATCTCTGTTGCGTAAGGTGTTTCTCATGAGTTATTTTTGTGACCTCTTCAATTCATTCTCACTAGTAAACAAATCATTAGTCAGTACGTGCCTATAAGAAGCATGATGCTAGATATTGATGACTTAGTTACTTGGCCTTCAAGCTAATCTACAAAATCTATTAAAATTAAGTAAACACATTAATTACCTAATGTTATTTTACAACTGATTCTCATACAAGGAGCTAAATATAAAAAAAAAAAAAAAAAAAAAAAACTTAACTTCTGAAACCTTGAAACACATCTCTGACCCATCTTTGCATATTACTATCTGTGCTTCCCAGAAGGTATTACTGAAACAGTGTCTCTTTTCAATACTTGGGTCTATGGCTGGACCTTTCATTTACTTTCACCAGTCAGGTTAAAAAGACAATCAGTACAACAGACAGTATTCTAAAAATCTGTGTCAAGATATAGGGATCTTAAAAAAAACACTGGGAATGGTATATTTATATCAATCCTCCCAAGATGGAAATTACAATTATAGCCAGTTTCTTCACAAATAATGAAATGCCCTGTAAGCAACATTAAATTAAATCTTTTGATCTATGGGCCTCTCACACCCACAGTGCATCAGCGGCCACTGCTTTTACTGGAAAAATATTCACTGTCTCTGTCGGCCTTTTACTATTTAAGTCATACAGCTTTGGTCTTTCATCTGTTGCATGTGCATCGCTGAACCTCCCACTTAAACCCTCCGTAGATGTCTTATGTTCTTCCTCCAATTATTCTTACTTTAGCAACACAAAAAGCACAATCTAACTCATGTGTATTTCATGCTTTCTCTGTATTCATGAACAAAATATAAAATAACATTCCACATGCCATGCATATGCTGCACAGTTTAGAGACTCTCCTGTCTCAACTAAAATAATTCTCTTTGATGAAGCTAAATGACAGTGACACTCTGCAATAACACATATTTTTCTTAGAATTCCATAATAATCTCTTGTTATTGTTAATAATACGGTTATTAACTATAAACAGTAATTAATTATTGCTGTTACTTGGGAGCTATATCTGCTCACAAGATGGTACTTGGAAACATTGCTGGAAATGTAATTCCTTTTTTATGTTTATCTGTCTTGTCATCCAGCTCTCTATACATCATTTACTAAACAATTTGTTCCAGTAATGATTTCAAGCAGAAGAGGATACACAAAATTCCCCTATCGTTGGTAACATCCATACATCCATCTAACAATTTTCTAAACCATTTGCCCTGGTAAGACATGTGATGGTAACAAGCTGAACAGAAGAAACTAGACTTATATGTCCCCAGCAGCATCCATCTATTCAATTGATTCTTTGCTAAACCATTTGCCCTGTTAAGAGTTGTGGTGATATTAAACTGAACAAGGTAGAGAAGACATCCTTATCCGCAGCATTCTCCAGCTCTTCCTGCATGATCATCAGACATTCCCAGGAAATTGGAGAGGTATAATCTGTTCCAAAACATCCTCCTGGTCTGCCCCAATGTTTGTATCCAGTGTGCCATGGCTGCTACATCTCCAGTGGGAAGTCTCCAGGGATAATCTTTAGAAAGCTGGCCTGACCACCTACACTGAATCCCCTCAGTATGGATTAGAAGTTAGTGAGCCCAGCTACCTTAGGAACAAACTTTATTTCTGATTCCCTCTTGGTTACTACCAAAATTTCATCAGCATAAATAAGATTTTAAATAGACATTGATTAGTAAATTGAAAATTGAAAATTTCATATTCTGATTCAGCTCTCACTTTCCTACCACAGTCTGTTATAAAACATGTAATACTGTTGCAGCTGCACCTCTCTACTGATCAGTCTCCCAATCTCATTTATTTATTTATTGATATTTGGTTAGAGGGAAAGTATCATGGGTAAGAACCCATTTTCAGGGGAGGCCTCTGGGGAAAACCTCCAAAGTATTACAAAACATTTTAAGAATAATAATTTTGCAATCATTAAAAATAATATAAAAAGCTACTACAGTTTAAATAACTATACCAAGTTAGACATAATATGAAAATATTGGTATTAAACATAATATGAAAACCTTGGTCCTTCACTTGTGAACAAGTTCCCAAGGTACTTAAATTCCTTCATCTGAGGTACTTGTTGCCCCTTACCTGAAGAGGCCAATCCACCGTAACTCTGATTTAGAGGTGCTGATTTTTATCCATTCTGCTTCACACTCAGAAATGAATAATTGTAGTGTACACTATAGATCACAATCATATGAGGTTAGTAGGGCAAAATCATCTGCAAACAGCAAAGTTGCTGCCCTGACATACCCAAACAGGATACTTGAAAGAAAATTGCTGCACCTTGATATCACTTACAAGAGGTGAAACACGACACACTTTTGGCCAAGTTCAAAATCAACACTGAATGTATTCAACTTAAAACCAGAAATATTAACATAATCTTAAGTCATCATATATATGCATCAGTGGTTGTGGGACACCATACTAGTGTGCCACTTCTTACTAAACAGTCCAGTGTGCACAATCACCTGTCTTCTCCAAGTCCAAAAATCACATATAGACAGTGCTGGTAAACTCCCATAACCCCTCCAGTATCTTTGCAAGGTCAAAGAGTGTTCATACAGAAAAGAACAGTATCTGCTTTGTTGTCCTGAATCAGAGGCTTGGCTGTTGGATTTAGCTGACTTTTCAGCACACTGCCATATGCTTTTTCAGGCAGGCTTATATGAGCATTGCACAAAAGGAACACATCTCCATTGCACATTCAGAAAATGAGACCACTGTGCTAGTCCTGACATACTGGAACTTTGAAAAGACCTATTAATCATGACACCTTGCCAATGACCAACACCTTCATCGTTTCTGGCTGGATTTCATCCACCCCTGCAGATTCACCTTACTGGAAAGGTTTAGTCATCACACTACTATCAAAGAAGGTAGGAGCGTGGCAATGAATCAAGTGAAATGGTGACAATCGATGTGATACTCAACCCCCCAGAAAAATATTATAACAGTATAGCTAGATTCATTAATGTTACTCCCCTTAGAACTCACCACTGTCACAACCTGAAACAACTAAATTGGCTAGAACTAAATAACCACCTACTCTACCAACAACTACTTATCATTCATAAACCCCTTCATTTCCCTGATAATACTCCGAGCCTGGCTATACTTATTTCTCCATAATAAGTATCTAGTATCCATAACTAAATCATATAAAAAGCTGGGGATCGCTATTTTCAAATTCCATAGGTAAACACTGGAATCTACTCCCTCAAGAAATAGCTACTCTAGAGTCCACCTCTCTGTTCAAAAGACAAGTCAAAGAACATCTTACTGTTGAGAGTTGAATCTACTTTAGTATTTAGTTCTTATTTTTGTATAACTTGACTTAAACTATGAAGAAAAATTTTTATTGTTATAAATCACTGTGATTTTATCTGTACTGGGATATATGTCCAGCTAGACTAGCCCGGTCAATAAATGTAAAATAAATAAAATAAATAAATAAATGATGATGATGATAATCACCACAGCGACATCCTGTACCAAAATAGATCTAATTCTAACATTTGCTTCTGGCACAGACTTCTCAGAAAAGTCTTGTTTGACAGACACAGGAATCTCTCAAAATGATCTTTCAATGTCTTGACAGTGTTTCCAGTAGAGGTAAACAATTCTATACCCTTAAAATGAACAGTACACTTAGAATAACCAAGGTTCCAACCATAGGCAGAGAATAGTAACTAAGTCCAATATTAGTTGCAAAAAAAACCTTTATTTTCTTCCAAACAGCAAAATTCTAGAGGTTAGCACTTTCGTGGTTATATCACACCACTTCATCAGACCATAAAAAGCTGTTAAAACCATGAGTTAATATAGAAATTCAAAAAATCAATCATCCTATAACTGTATTGCACCAATTAATAGCTTAAAAATATATACATATACTTAAAGATGCATTGGCATAAACCTCTGTATTGTTGTCTGCAAACAGATGAATATTACTATACTTATATTAGTGACTAACTTACAAATATATACTCTAAAATTTCATATAAAATGTGAGATGTATATATAAAAAATGCAAATAGTTACTATTGAAACATTGTCCCTTAAATTAATAATCATATAAATATAAATATACACTAAAACATCATATATATACTGAAAAACAAAATGTGTGTCATGAATGAAAAATATATATCCATATATATATAGGTGTATAAATATAAATAATTACAATCAAAAACAGTCCCTTAAAAATGCACATATACTATATGAATAAATAAGTTATATTACTTAAACTATGTGTGCACCTTCATTTTTGTAAACATTCTGCTTTCTAAACAGGCTATAGTATTTGAATAAAAATCACTACATCAACTTGTTGTGTCTTTTGGCTTTTCCCATTTAGGGGGTGCCACAGTGGAACTCCGGTCCGCTAGTGATTAGCTGTAGATTTTTACATGCCAAGTTCCAGCTCTGATGCACAACCTTCAATGAAGGTACGCCCATTCACGCATGTCTCCACATAGAAGATGCTCTAGCTGAGAATCGAACAGGACAATGTCTTACTGTGAGGCGACAATGCTACCGCAGCACCACCACTGCGGCAAAAATCACTAAATCAAGTACACCTTCCATTTTCCACAAGGGCTTCTATTTTTTAGAAAGACTTCTATTTTTTAAGGTAGGTTTCAAGGGTATTCTATCATTCAAGCCTTTGCCCCTGTCCGCCTTCAATCTAATGATCCATCTGGTCTCTGAAGTTTCTGTGCAGTTGATTCTATACCCTTATTGATAGCAACATGTGCAATATCCCAACTCCCCTCCTGACTTAATCATGGCTTACAAAGGACCTATTTGAAACCATCTAAAATTCATCTGCCGTGGCTTTACCAGACTCGTTCTACAGCAAGGATTGCATTTCAGAAACTGCCACAGCTATGGTCTTCCTGGCAATACATGTCATTCAGTTCTGGAGACCTTGCTGCTTCCATAGCATGAACGGTCTCTTTCTATTGCCTGACAGATTCACTGACTACTGGTTTCTTACATTTGTTCCTAGCATTACTATCATGATAAGCACCAACCACCTTTTGGCTCCAGCTTCTTGTAGTTATAACTCCTGTTGTCCTGAACAAGGTACATTCAGATCCTACGCCACAGCATTTCCCGAATATGTATATGAGAAGCTCTTCTTGAGAAGTTGGTCACTGACCTGTGAAACAAGGTACTCTGGTATCCAGTACATAAATTAATATCCTTGCATTTGAACTTAGTATTTGTGATGGTCACTTCATTGCTAATAGAAAAGTCAAAAACAGTTCAGCCAAACTATAGCTTTCAGTTATAACCCTCCATGCATTTCTCAACTCTCCAAATGAGAACTGAGGACACTTCTGCTCCACTACAAAATCCAAAAATGGTACCCTAAAGGACAACATTTCCATGATCTCTTAAGAAGATGAATGTTCCAAAGAGATGTTAGATGCATGCACACAGATGGATGAACTTTTCACTTCTGTAGCCTGTGTTTGCAGAGAATTAATTTTCTAACTTTTCTTCATGTAAGTAGTCATGACTGAGAAAAAAAACATATTTAGATCAGCTCACTTACCTGTTAGAATAAATAAATAACCGCTAGTCTGTCAAGGACACTGGATAAGGGAGATGCAAACTATAAAATTCTTAAACTCAGCTAAAGGAAAAGGTAGAGAGAACATAATTCTTGTATATTTCCTCTCTAAATGCTGTAATATTTTACTATTTTGGGGTATGGAGTGCCAGTCTGCTGTATGTTTCTGGACTTGTAAATCCCCTTTTTAATGTTGTGCTTGTAAAGTGCACAGACCTGCACTATTATTTCACTATTATTATTTCAGTTTTTACATGGATTCAGCTGTCATCCCCCCACATTTAATTTCCTCTTTTCCATATAGTGAGTTTCTATGATTGAATAAATTTTGTAATTTGGATATTGATTTTGAAGAATAAGTATGACAATCAGCTGAAATGTTTATTCAAAGGGGGTATAATAAGATGTAGAAAATGCTACGAATAGGGTTATACAAAAGCATTATAATGGAATAGATCTTAGGATAAAAGATATTAGAAAAAATACACGGGATATATTAAAGAGTAATGGACTTCCTTTTTTGAGATGTGGAGGGTAAATAAGTTAAATTTCGGTAGTGAGAAGAAGAGGGTGTACTTTGTGTCCATTTTTAATGTGCTTAGTGAACAGATTATTGTATTACTTTTGGCCCGTGTTATTTAAGGATTTTAAGTTAGCTAATCTTTTACAAGATAGGCCTTTTGTCTCATATAAGAAAGGCCGAAGTATAGTTGACATGATAGTACATAGTAGGTTTCAAATGCCTGAGGTTCAACTTAATCATGGGGTTTCCCATCGTATGGGTACATTTATTTGTGGGAAATGTTCTATTTGCCCTTATGTAGTGGATACTTTCCCTTTATTAATGGTGTAAAATTTAAATCTAACCAGTGTTTTGCATGCAATATGGAGGGAATTGTTTATATTTTAAGTCGCCCATATGAAAAGTTCCATATAGGTGAAAGTTTCAGGAAATTCAAGGATAAGTTTCAGGAAAATATCAAGTATATTAGAAATGGTAATTGTGGAAATCCACTAGCAGTTCATTTTAGGAAATATCATGCAGGTGATTTTAAATTGCTTAAACGTTGTATTTTGGAACATGTGAAGGCTCATTTGGGAGAGTTAACATTTTTAAAGGATAAGATATTGCATAAAGAGGCACTTTTTTATTTTAAAATATGACACTTTAACCCCTAGAGGACTGAATACTGAATTTAATTGGAAATATTTAATCAATTAATTACAGTATAAATTATTTAATTAAAGTGTGTATTTATGTAATGTTTGTTATCTTGTTTTGTACTCCTTAAAGGCTATTTGGCCGAGGTGCTAGAGTGAATAAACATTCTTCTTCTTTGTGAAGACTGTTGGCTGTTTTTTGGTGGTCTTATCAGTTGGACTTGATCCAGTGGTTTTCTACTGCACTATTATTTTCCCTAATACTGTCAACCCCTGAGCTGTCATGGAAGATGTACAATACCGTCATCACCCCCCCACACACACACACACACACACACACACACATACTTCTGCGAGATGTCATTTAATGCAGCATTCTCTGTACTGCTGAAATAGAAAGTGTACATTGGTAGTCTACTCTGTTGTGTCTGTTCCAATTGGATGACACTGAGCACCTGATAAAATGTATGTCAGAGACAGGGCCTAAATCACCAGCTATACTAAGACATTATGTAGTATGGAAAGCAAATGTGATTCCAGCTATCCCTTTTTAGTATTTGGTAGATTATTTACAGTGACTTTTTAATCAAATGAAAAATTGATGCCATGGTTTAAGGTTCTAGATACACTAATGCCTAAGTCTAGTTATAAGTCTATAGAAGTTCGGTGACACTGCTAACATATTAAAACATTATATATGTTAAAATTGTCTACATCCTAACATATATTAAATGTTATTTAATTTTTGTTTATGTTATCAAAGATTTAAGGTACAATTTTACAGTAAGTTATTTTACACACATCCTGAGGGGATGGATATTGTCTATTCCATTGTAATTTTGGCATCTACTAGACAGACAGGTGCACATCATGCATATTAGGGATCTGGGATATGTGCCCTTTATGGAGCATGTGTGGGAATGCTAGGGTAGATTAACTATGGCCCCCACACCTTTTTTGTAACATGAATAACGTACATGCTCTTTTGGATTTACCTTACTGATTATTTTAAATGTATTCATACTAGCCAGATTATTTTAAATTATATTTATTATTTAACAAATCAAACACTGTGCATTTTATTTTAAATCTGAGTAATCTTGAACATTTTCCAAGCAAGAATTGAAACAAGATTTACTAACCAATAATAAAAAAATATCCATTTCAGAACTTTTCAACTATAAAACGCCAGTCAAACTAATATCATTATAATGTACCATTCTCCATACCCATACATTACAATTACTTGATTGTGTATACCTCAGATAGTCAACTGTGATAAAAAATGCCCACATTAAAGTATTCCAATGTTCTTTACTCAAATGCACACTAGTCCTGCAAAAGCCAGACAAATGATTGTATAACTTAATTGTAACAGCAGAGACAGTCATTCTCATCCATAGACAGCCCCTATATACTGCAATTATAGCACCATTGCTGACTGTGTAGACCTCAGATGTTTGATTTTGATAAAAATAAATAAATAAGTATATACACAGTAATGTATTTCAAATATGTTTCTCACAAATTGTAGGCAATGAGTAAAGTATTCCAACTTATTTCACATAAACACAGACCAGTCTTGTAAAGTCACACTGTTTAATCAAAGCAAATAACGAGAGAAAAAAATATTTTCATTTACAAACAGCCCCTCCCCCACCCAGCAGTTCTAACCACTTTGCTGTGTACACCTTATTTAATTGTGATAAAAGCTTATAAATCTCTTAGCACACAAATCAGAAATAATGCAAAAGTAACGAGGGACAAAGGCCCAAAATTTGGAATAGATTTTAAATATTGCTCATAAATATTTAGAAAGTTGCTAGAATAAGTATTTGCATTTACAAGCATTCTGAAGGGCATAAACTCTGAAAATCAAAGGTTTGTCATTATTTAGTGGTTGCAGAGAAAAATACACAGGAACAGACCAAAATATTAGACACAATTAGAGATAAAAAATAATATCAAACACCCGAGTCCAATAACGAATCAGCTCAACAGCACGAGTATAACAGAATTCACTAAGGGGTGAATGAAGGATGTTGCCAGTTGAAAAAAACTTGTATAAAAAACACTTTATTGTAAATTACGACAAGGATTAAAAAAAACTTAACTTATCTCACACTACCATGATCCACTGCTGCTCTTTCAACCCAGAAGTCTCCAACTATCCACTATACTGTTTAATATTTGCAAGTTTTCTGCTTGTTTCCATTCTAATAAATCACAGGAAGACAATGATCTGGAAACATGTCTGCTTGAGATGGGGTCACTATAGCCAGTTGTTTACGTTTGTAACTAAAGAAATATGTCTTTACTTAAAAATAAATAAATGTGACACCCCTAGTTGAACATAATCACCAGCCCATGCTGCACATGCATAAATGGTACGCACTGCTAGTATACAATGATAAATTCTCCCGGAGTCTGTGCCATTTAACACTTTTTAAAATAAAACTAAAAATTAACAATTGTTTTCTTAATAATTACTATGTTCATCACATAAGCTAACTAAAATGAATTAGCAGCGCTGAATATAACAAAACTTTTTAACATAAAATTATGCTGCTGCCGATACTGGGTGTTCGGCCATGATGTGGAACAGTGGGCCTTAGGTGACCCCTAAATCTCTCCTATTATAATCTGCCACTAGGGAATGTATATGCCCACAAGGGATGGTACTACAGCTGCTTGTATCTGTGAACATGCATATAAGCTAATGAGGGAGGAGTTAGAGCACATAACCCCCTCAAGGATTCCTGGCTGATTGCCATGCCATGAGTGGGTCTTGTCCATGGGGAATAAACATTATGGGGAACATTAGACTGTTGGTAGACAATGAGGTTACCAAAAGGTATAGAAAAAATGTATTCTTTTATTTTGAAAGTACACATGTTAATAGCAGATTGAACAGCTAACAAAAATAGTTGCCTAGTGGAAAATGTAAAGTAGAAAAAGTCCATGGAGAATATCGGTAGCTGTTTTATTGTTCTTTATATGTAAATAGTAAAAATGTTATTTGGCTTCCAGACAATTCAAGAAAGCACTGAAGGCTAATGGATGCTATCTATAAGTATACAGAAAAGTAGTAGATAAAAGATGGCAAAATACTTACGAAGAAATAAAGACGTTCATGCTTTTTTAGTACTTCAATCATATTTTAATATACAATATATACAAAAGTCACCTCACCCTATAGTAAAAGAGCAGTATATTATCAAACTATTATTTATTTTGACTTTATTTTGATCTTTCTACCCTCTTTGAAATGCTCTTCAGTCAAAGGGAACGTTTCAACTATTGTTAGGCATGCAGACTCCATACTCACCAAACTGGACAGAACAGGATGACTGTAAACTTTTTGACTGGTGCCAGGATCCATGATGTGAAAAAGGGTGAGAGACTGACATAGTGGGTAAGGTGTTCCCCTTAAAGGTGCAAAATGCTGGGTTTGATTTTCACATAGGGTAATTGGCTGGGCTTGGAATGACCAACAAGGACAGTTATCCTGATACTAATTCATGAACTTATTATCCCATGAACAATTTAGATTTCTCCAATGACACTTGTGTCTAATACAGTGTTCTCTAAAGGCCCTTAAATCTGACTAATAACAGTACTGGCCCTTGAGGGAAGTAATGATCTGAGGCAGTGTACCCAGAGGGAAATATAGAGAAACATGAGAGAACTTACTATGTATGACCCAGAGAAAGGAACGACTCTGGTCTTGAGTAGTATCTTGTATGTACCAAGAATGATTCCTAGATACCAAGACAACTGGCTTTAACAATTGTCTAAAAAGTTGGTGCCATTCTAAGGGAATCAACTATAGGTTAGCCTAGGATAAGATAGCAGATAAGACTTTCTAGTTTTACCATGGATGGATTAAAACGTTTTTGATGTTATCCCCTCAGCAACATGGTTATAGTTGCTGGGTGGGGGTGGAGCTGTTTGTAAATGAAAATATCTTACCCTCTTAGTATTATTAAAAAAATATACAAAAATCCAAACACTCTCTAAAAAAGTAACAACTAGAGGTGCATAGCCAATATTTTATCAAGTTTGCATTTTGGTTCTCAACAGACATTTTCCGGGCCTGTTTTCACTTGTAGTAGCACTATGCTCACATACTGTAAAGGCAACCTCTGTAGAGATTCAGCAGCACCTCAGAGCCAAAGAACACCTTATAACCAATATTAGCAATCAAAAAGGCATGTTGACCACAGCTCGAAACAAGGCAAAAAATGCAGCGCAGCGCACAGTCTTGCAAAAGTGAAAAGTAGATTTTTCACTCTCTGTGTGTAATGCTTAAGAGAAGCTTGCCTTTTTTGATTTTTAACTTACATCTATCTGTAAGGCCCAATAAAAATGTTGGTACAATAATGATGAAAAATGCAGGTAAACAGACCATTGGTTTTAACTCTATGTATAGTATGCCAGAAACAAATTCATAATTAGACGAAGAAAGGAAAAAAATGCTTGATTTTTTTTATTTGATGGTGAGGTTGAAAAATATGGAGAAAAATGGTTAAAATTTTAATATTTTTTCTTTCCTTATTTCCCAATTGTCACCCAAGTGTGGGGTAGTCCTGTGACTACCAGCAACATTAAATAGTTTGAGAAGTGATTTCAGAGATCTCCAAGACAAGCTATGCTTGTCAAATGGCTGCAAAGTAGTTGTTTATGCTAAAAATACTGCTGAATATCTAAAAGAGCTACTCAGTTGATTACAAATGGCAAGAGTACTTCTAAAAAATTGTTGAACAATAAATTTCATTCCTCATCACAGGGTTACATACTATGAAGCTGTAGAGATTTTAGAATTGTTATTATTAATTTCAACTGCACAAAAGGCAAAACACAGATTTATTATGGAATTAAACAGCAAGATTCCATATTTAAGATGTGTTGTAGCACACATGATCTTATTCTTTGATAAGGTCACTAAATAACTTAAGAAGGATGTGGAAAAATATGTGTGTGTCTATATATATATATATATATATATATATATATATATATATATATATATATATATATATATATATATATATATATATATATATATATATATATATATATATATGTATATATATATATATATATATATATATATATATATATATATAGCAGTCATATGGTCTCGATCATATGAAATTCGATATTTGGGAATTTCGAGATTCTGAAGTGAATCCATAGATGGGAACACTTCACAATGCCAAAATCCTGAAAGATCGAATTTCATATGGCCGGAACCATATGATCGAACTTTCGGAATCCTGACCGTGAATGGAGAGCTGCATACAGAGCGGAATGGGAGATTTCCCTTTTCTTCGCTGTTGTGCCATCTCGAAGTTGGAATATTTAAATACCAGGGGTGTGATTTGTTTCTGAATTTCGATATTCCAAAACATCGGTCATATGGTCTCGATCATATGAAATTAGATGTTTCGGAATTTTGAGATTCTGAAGTGAATCCATATAGTTAGATATAGATATATAGATACCTTTTTATGAAAATAAATACAGGCACTATTTCTACTACATTCTCGTTTGAGATTCTCAGTCAGCAGTGTCAAAATATTTCCCATTTACCATGCTTGATCAATTTAGTATGTAATTCTGATGTTATTAACTGATTTATTCATGCTCCTATTTTATTAGATGTAGTAAAAGATATAAGAAATCATTTAAAGTAGTCATCCTTAGTACCAGCACTAACCATATCTGGGCAATGTTCCAGTATGAATATGGGATTTCAGCAAAACTGAGAGGTCAGAAAATCCAGGGCCTCAGTTCACTTAACATGTTCTGTATAGAATAATCCTTGCATACTACATTTAATAATAATAATAAACAATAAGATTGTTTGTTTTAAGTCACATATTCAGTATGTAAAAGCTCTTTCAAAATGTCCATGTTTGCTTTCAAATCATATTTAACATGCAAACGTCATTTCTTAGAATCAATGGTTATTTTATAAGTAGTACAACAGTACGCACTAAGGTTCAGCATTATGACATGATAACTGCACTCTTAGAGGTATGACTGGCCTTATGCTTATCTGCTTTCCTGGAAGTATGATTATCACACTGCAATGCACAGCCATTCGGCTTAAGTGGCTATTTACATGAAAAAATGTAAAAGCAAGATAAAATAAAAGCACTGGAAATTAAAAGTTGTTTACACAACAACTATGATAACAAGCTTTTTCTTAAAATTAACAAAGAAACAATCAAGAAACAATCAATTAATATCTCTATATTAGCAATCAAGTCTTAATGCATTTAAAATAAAAAAACTGTAATACAGTAAATTGAGCTCTCATTTTTCCTTTCACATAAATGTCTGTTAAACAGGTTATTATGGCTTATTTGTCCTTTTAAAAATTAAAACCAGCATAAGAAGACATAACTTAAATGTTTAATGCTTTTCACAAAAAAAGGAAAATGTTCAACAGGTTCCCTTTCTAACAGGGAATGTTCTTAGATATATAATGCTAAAGCATTAGAAATTGGTCTCTTACTTTCTGCCATCTGAATGACTGCCATGAAATCTGTGCTGGTTTATTATTCATCCATTAATGCCAAGTAATTAAAATATGCATGTCATCAATTGATGCTACTGTACCCCCCTGTGTCCCAAAAGCATTCATGCTCAGTCTCAAAGTATCATTCTGCAGAAGCATGGATGTTTGCTTTACAGTTAATCACATCCTTCTTCTGAACCTCAAACATTACATTTCTTCAAATAAAGGAAACAAAAGCAAGTTAATTAACCACTATGCTCCCATAATATCACACTCCCCATGCCTGCATAAATAAATTAAATTAATGTTTGCTTATAATATTCATTACATCTGTGTTTCAACTGATAGTTTAAAATCATCTCAGTACAATATGTTGTTGCCCAGTAATTCTTTCCAGATGGTTTAGGCATTTTAGATAAATTATAATCTAATATTATAGAATAAGCCTTTGTTCTCAGTCCACTTGCAAAAATATATTCTGGCAGTGACAGTGAGCAGGATTTTGAATTCATGCATTCCCACCAGGAAACATTTCATGATCTGTATTCCATAGCATGTAAAAGTAACAACTAGATCTAAATTAACCAGAAGAGCAGTAAGGATTGAACACTATATAGCATTTTTCCTAAATGCTATACTTGAGCAGTTGGACAAATCCAAACTGCTGAAGTGCATTACTTAACATGCAAAGAAGTGCATTGCAATCTTATGTGGACATTTTCACATGAAACTTGCCAAACCCTATTCTCAATATTCAACTATTGTGCAACACAGACTGCAGTGTAAGCAGCTGACATTTTTTCAGCAGAATTCTTATTAAGCGGAAGAACAATTTCATACCAAACCTACAAAAAATTAGAATATCTATTCCTTGTAGTTGCAATCTTAAGTATAATAATACCTTCCCGAGTGTGTAGAAAAAAAAGAAATATTGAACCACTCAAATGAAACAGCACTCCATCTGCAACACTGGTCCTGTGAAAATTTCTGGCTAGTCCGCTCTACCCCAGTGTTACCCACTCTGTCACATACTATTGCTATTACAACTTAATTAACTCTCAGCATGAGTGAAATGGAGTCTCATATATTTTTGTTGCTTATATTTTTTATGGAGACAGCAGTCTTTTAGACACATTATATCATTTTCTGCATGCACAACTGAGATCCGTGCCCCCCCCCCCTTTTGGTAGTAGGTTAAACAAGTTGGTTTGACAAGTATAATCACATGGTTACAATTCCTAACATTTGTATCAGGGACTGAAAAAGATGATAATGAAAGCAATAGCTGAATACATTTTACTAGTCACAACTGACATCAAAGGTCTGTATATATGTACCACTAGTCACAACTGACATCAAAGGTCTGTATATATGTATCACTAGTCACAACTGACATCAAAGGTCTGTATATATGTATCACTAGTCACAGCTGACATCAAAGGTCTGTATGTATGTATCACTAGTCACAGCTGACATCAAAGGTCTGTATATATGTATCACTAGTCACAACTGACATCAAAGGTCTGTATATATGTATCACTAGTCACAACTGACATCAAAGGTCTGTATATATGTATCACTAGTCACAACTGACATCAAAGGTCTGTATATATGTATCACTAGTCACAACTGACATCAAAGGTCTGTATATATGTATCACTAGTCACAACTGACATCAAAGGTCTGTATATATGTATCACTAGTCACAACTGACATCAAAGGTCTGTATATATGTATCACTAGTCACAACTGACATCAAAGGTCTGTATATATGTATCACTAGTCACAACTGACATCAAAGGTCTGTATATATGTATCACTAGTCACAACTGACATCAAAGGTCTGTATATATGTATCACTAGTCACAACTGACATCAAAGGTCTGTATATATGTATCACTAGTCACAACTGACATCAAAGGTCTGTATATATGTATCACTAGTCACAACTGACATCAAAGGTCTGTATATATGTATCACTAGTCACAACTGACATCAAAGGTCTGTATATATGTATCACTAGTCACAACTGACATCAAAGGTCTGTATATATGTATCACTAGTCACAACTGACATCAAAGGTCTGTATATATGTATCACTAGTCACAACTGACATCAAAGGTCTGTATATATGTATCACTAGTCACAACTGACATCAAAGGTCTGTATATATGTATCACTAGTCACAACTGACATCAAAGGTCTTTATATATGTATCACTCAACAGGATGGAACCTGGATGGATGGAACAGGATTAGACCTTTGTTGGCTGATAGGTGTTGTCTTTTCTGGCAATGAACTTCAATTCATAGCTTCGTAGGTATATACTAGGCTAATGACCTTCAGGGCCTTTATAAGTCTAGCCATGCAATCCAATCCAGTTTTGTCCCTATGTATCATGTGCATTTATTTATGTGCATTTATTAAGAGGGGCTATGTTAGGAAGTTTCAGGAGGTTATGCGGGGGAGGGGTTATGTTAGTATGGCATTACTGTCCGCCTCTGTCTATCAGATGCATGGGGGCCAGACCCAGGCTGTGTTTCCCATTGATTGGTCAAGGTTATGCTTAAATAGGTTTAGGGATGGACTACTTCACATGAATGGGGAGCCTGTTTCAGAACATGGGGATCCTCTGAGGCACATATCTGTATTGTCAACGTGTCTTATTTATGTCACAAGCAAAATTTTAATTTGATCTGCATGTTGATTTGGTGCCTGATAATGTTTTTTCAGACAAGTACTTTTAACATTACTATAGAAAACTCCTCCAAAAGCAACTAAACTCATCCTGTAGCAATGTCAAAAACACTTTTGCTGTGGATGGAACACCTGAGGAGAGGAGTGTGAGCCAGACCTTAATCCGTAATCAGTATATCTTTTTTACCTGGAATGTTTCAATAAAGATCCTTACACACCCAGATTTCTTTTCCAGATCACATTTATTCAGTTACTTACAATCCATTATTTTCGTAGGAATTGTTAGAGGTTTTGAGAATCCATAAAACCAGATGAATTAGATTTCATTTAAAGATTAACGAGTCCATTTTTTTCAAGGTGTTATAAGTCCATTAATTTAAATAATCCATTTAAGCTCTTTCGTTCATTATGCGTTGGTTAGTTGAATGTCATCAGAAATGTGGTGAGTAAATGAAGGGACAGGAATTTAAGCAAAATGGTACCGAGCAGTTACATCATATCCTATCTCTGCCACTTAAGGATGCTGTATAAGTTAAGGTGTCTGCTAAGGCCTGGGGTAATGTCAGCCTGCAATAGTGCCTGTCTCTTAAGTTCTTTAAGTTCTAGCAGGGGGTTGGACTCAGCAAAGGGTATGGAGACCCCTTCTGTGGCACTGAATTTAAAACTGGTGAAGTTGGTACACTGGTTGGAGGAGAGGGAGACAACAGGGAAGAGCGGGAATGTGGAAATGACCACAGGAACTCCCACCAGTGACAATCTCACAGGTACTGTCTTTAATTTAACTGATATTGTACTAGACAAAGGCACTCTTTTGTTACTGAAAAAAGGGCTGAACTTCATCCCAGCCCAAAGCACCCATGTTACAGATTTTATTTTAGATATCAAACTGTTTGCCAGGAAATTGAACCAAAAGTTTTTGTTTAATGATGCTAATGAAAATGTATGTGCTTCTGAACACAACAGACTAACACATAAAAGTCTTTTCAACCCTCCCATAAATAATACTTTAAATGTGTTCACCAAGATATGCAAAAGCCAGATTAGGGACGCTCTCATTAGGAAGCCCTGCCACAATTGGTTTAACCTGATACAAGATGAATACACAGCCCTTCGTACCATCTGCACCAGCCCCAACATTAGAATTATGAAAGCGGACAAAGGTACTGTTGCCGTCATCATGAAACAAGACACAGATCTCCTCAAAATGAAAGAATATCTCAAACAGGACCAGTGTTACAAGGTAGTTACCAGCCACCAAGTAACACAATCTTTCCTCCAAATCCACATGGCACTCATCCACCTGCTACAGGAAAGGGGAATTAGCACCCAAGAGTTCACAATTATGGAAGTGGAAAAACCTCACCTGGGGAAATAGTTTGGGATCCTAAAAGTCCACAAGAACACTACAAAGCCCCCTTCAGGCACATCATATCCTCCTGGTGGACCAAAATGGATTACATCTCTCAATTCCTGGACTTTATCCTCAACCCCATAGCCCAGAAATCCAGATTTTACCTCCAGGACTCATGGCTGTTCCTGAATGAACTCCACCAATACCAAATCACAACCTATGACCAAATGCTGGTTACCCTCAATATTGTGGCCCTGTACACCAGCATCCCACACCAACAGGGCAGTGACTTAGTCAGTGACTACCTCCACAAGCACACCAAAGTAGGTAGTAAAAGGGTCAGCACTATTTCAGAACTTCTACTTGTAGTTCTCAACAACAGTATTTTTGTATCTGACAACGAGATCTAACACCAGACCAGAGGCATAGCTATGGGGGCTAAAATGGCTCCCATTTACACAAACCTAGTCCTCAGCTCTTGTGAAGACACCAGTCTCACCCGAGTTGCAGGATTTGAAAAGGTGCATCTATACAAAAGTTATATAGATGACATCTTTTTCATTTGGCAAGGGTCCGATCCTGAACTTCATTCTTTCCTTCACAACCTCAACAACAGCATTCCATTCCTGGAGTTCACCTTGTCTGGGAATGGCTTCTAAATTCACTTTCTTGATCTTGAGATATCAATAGACAAGGACACTTTTTCCTTTCAATCCAACATCCACTGGAAAGTCACCTTTCGCAACAACTACCTCGATTACTATAGCCAGCACCCCCACTTCATGAAAAACAATATCATCAAGGGGCAATGCATCAGACTAAGCTAAATTGTCAGCAACAATGACATCTTTCACAGGGAATGTCTGCTCCTGAAACAACTCTTCCAGGAAAGACACTACCCTGACTGGGTCATAGATGCCCAAATCCAGTCAGTCATGACCA